>NW_026975658.1:0-300000 GCF_030014295.1 Loxodonta africana | reverse complement strand
CAGTCTAATCTTTGGAGTCAGTTTTTCAAAACAGACTGAATTCTTCAAAAAAAAGCACATTGCCCAGAGCAAAATCGTCTTGCTAGTTTATCTGGGCAATTGTTTATAAAAGGATACCCAAAGGCTATGGCCTGTGTGGGTTGCCCCAACTTCTATGAAAGTCAGAAATCTGGATTCTAAGAGAATTACGTACAAATCTTTCATGGCATGATCTTGTTATAGAATCTTCGATTAAAAATATTCAATACTATCTCTTTTTAAGATCTCAGGCACCTTACAGCAAATCAGGAGGTAGGACAGAAACACTAACATTAGGCTAATTGTCTGAATTCACCACTGAAGCTGTTACCGCAATTTCACGAGTTAGAGCCGCCTGCCGCAGAGAGCCAATTCTTGAGACAGGGTGAGGTGGGTAGCAAGAGCTTTATTAGATATACCGGTATATGGAGACAGAGGGGAATGATCTCCTCCTACAGTCATCTGTCTCACCAGACTACCGATGGGTTCGGGTTTTTAAGGGAAAAGGGGCCATAAGTTTTAGGGACTTGTGGAATATGCGCTCTTTTTCTTGTTTGGTTTTGGTGGTCCTATCTCAAACGTGTTGATCTTTTCCTGCCATTATCCCATCAGCTCAGGGGGTACCTGGTGCCATCCTTCATCTTATTTGACAGGCTTAGATCAATATCACTTTTTTCCCACAGTCTTAGAGGAAACATTGGTTAACACTTAACCATTTGGGGAGCTAACATCAGGATCTTACTTGGAGGCAAGGATGGGCTGGGGGAGGGAAAGAAGAGAAGGAAGAAAGAAGAGAAAAAATGGCTCAGGTATGGTTCAAAATATGGCTGAGCAGCTTGTTTCAAAACCTTGACTCTAAGGCTTTTGAACCAAGGAAACAAATTTCCTGAGGTGTTTGTTCACACATGAGCAGCATCAGTAACTGTTTTTCATGTGCCTCAGCATTCTGCCAAGCCTAAGATTGCTATTCTAATTTGTAAACTCATGGGGCAAATTTCAGACACCTTTCTGGTCATGATATCCACAACTTTGTTAAGTTTGTCAACAAGAACTTTTAATTCAAGAGTTACAATATTTAAACCCACTAGTTAGATAATTTAGGAAAAAAGAAGAATATGGTTTCTTATCTCCAGAAAGTCGGACCTTAAAGCATCAGGGGTATTCTCACATAAAACCCATAGTGCCCTTTAGATATTTTGGTCAAGTGTTTTCAGGAAATCAGTAAAGTAAAAACTTATCTGTAGCTGACAAAAACTTAATATAGGCATGATTAATTGGTAATACATAATCCTTGATGATGAAAGACCTGACAGAAATCAGTTACAAACCATTAACCATATTTTTAAAGAACTTCAGATGTAACGCATAATATTGAGACACAACACCATGCAGTCAGGATATATCAAGAATATACCAAGACCGTTAAGGCTCTAAATACCTGAACAGCAACAAAAATCACTTCATAGGTAAATGATGTGAATTCTCCATTCAAACCTTTTAATGGTGTTAGACTCCAAAGATAAATCAACGAAGTTAGCAACAACCCAAAAAGAAAAAATCAGGCACTTCTTACAACTTTAAAAACATGTTCCATGTAATTTATATCATATTAAATAAACCTTTTTAGCACTTTTTCTTTATGAAAAGTTTTGTGGCTTTCAAACTTGTCAGGAGTTTATCGTAAGTTACCAAGAAACAATAGTTATTTAACCCAAAGATCTTAAAAAACCTTAGTTTTTTCTTAAAGCCATATGGCTTGGTTTCTGACTCAGGAATCTTATTCTAATGACAGACTGAACCTATGTCTTAGAAGCAGATTCAATTTAACATCAATAAGTTACCTAAAAGATAAAACATAACTAATTGAAATAAAGTTTCTCTAAATATTCCAAATTTTCATTCGACTTTTACTATTTCTCATATTTTCCAATTTAATTTTATCAAGTGGCTTTGGAAACCACAAGGTTCCTGCATAACTGACCAATTAACATTTCTCCAGGCCATTTCAGACATGTTCCATTGTGGCCTTGGCAGCTGAGGGCTGGGGGCTAACAAGGACTGATATTGCCCCACCCTACATACCTTTTAACTCAAGGTAGAAGACAAGATGAGCCCATTCGGATTCATTTACATACAGAGGCATTTTGAAAGGCTACCTACCCAGTAAATACCAAAGCCCTTTAGCAATTTTGTAAACGAATCCAATTGGTAGCTAGGGAGACTGGAAGCTGGAGGGAGTAATCCCAATTCCAGACATTTTGAAAGACAAAAGACAACAATTTCTTTCTCTTCTGCTGTTCTGAAACTACTTTTCCTTTAAGACGAAATTACCTTTTTTCTTCAAACCACCTACAGCAAAAGATGACCAATTGCTCAGTAAACAGCCCAGTCAGTAAATTCTCAGGAGTCTCTACAAGCATGCTCCAATTCAACCTGAATTTCTCTTCACCAATTAGTTTCTACACAACACACACATTACACATAAGACACAGAGGCGAGTGAGACAACCTCACAGCCTCAATCTCCCATAGAGCCCCGGTCACATATAAGACAAACAGAGAAAGCTTGGACTAGACAAGTCAGAAATGGCTTAGTGAGGCCTAACACATTACTAGGCATATCTGCATCTCCACTTTGATTTTCCAGATACCTCTTAACCCCAATACGGAAGAGAGGGGCTTCAATCTCTCCATCTAAACAGAGACCTCTACATCCATTCCCCCAGAAACACGGTGTACCATCTAGAGGCAGACAATATCCAGACGCACAAAAAGACGGCTGGAACAAGTGGCTGGACAAAAGGCCAGCTTGAGAGGAGAGCAAAGAGAGGAAAAGGGGCAGGCTGCAGTTCCTGCCAAGAGTGCACTACCAACAGGTCAGAAATTCTCTACTCCCTGGGGTCAAACAGAAGGCGTCCCTTGGTCCCTAGGGCTTGAAACCCCGTCACTCTGGGGCTGCTCCGTGGACTGTGTCCCTTGGTCTCTAGGGTCAAATGACCCATCTCACTGGGGACAATCCTGAGACCTTTCTGTAGTAATTTCTGATGGGACCTTTCTGTAGTAATTTCTGATGGGAAGATCCCTGGTCCCTAAGGTTTAATGTATCTCTTGTTCCCTAGGGTCAAATGACCTGTCGCACTGGAGACCCTTTAGAAGGTGTCCCTTGGTCCCTAGGGTCAGTTTAGGCCCATCGCTCTGGGGATGCTTCACCCTTCACTAGTGCCTCCAGCCCCCACAGTATGAGACACCCATCCATGGAGGACTCCCAGGTGGCCTTACCCACGTGAGCGACTCATCTGCCACTTGGATTTCTTTTGACTCCTCATCATTGCACTTCACATTTCCAAGGAAAAACAGACGCAACAACAGGAAGTTTGCTCGGGAGGAAAATGAAACTAAGGTTGGGCCGTGAGGAGTAAAGGGGAGAAGTCCTTACCTGGCGGAGAAACGCAAGAATAAATCAGTCTCAGCAGCTGCTTCGTTCACCGCCAGGGTCAGGGAATTCTCCTCTCCACTGCTGGGTCCAGGAACGGGATGCAAAGGATCCCTTTGTGCCTCCTGGCTCACCAAAATTGTTGCTGGAATAAGGTTCTTGCCCCTGACTGGTCAAGAATGAGCAGGTAAGGCACGTAGTTTTCCACAAGAGCAAAGCATTTTTGAAGAGTCTCGCAGGCGGAGACAAGGAGAGCCTAGAGCAAGGCTTACCCTCATCTCACAGAACAAAAGACAGGTCCGAGTTTTTCAAAGTTCTTGGGCAGGAAAAATCCATGTTTATTCATAGGCTCAGGCCAGGGTTATGTTAACTAAGGTGCAGCCACAGCAGCTTTCCAAGATGGCTCCTGTCCTGGAGGCCTCTGGGATGCGTAGCAGGACTTATTATGGGGTGTCACACCTGTGCAGTCTCTCGCTCTCTGGGTTCGATTCCCTGGCTGGGGCTGTAGCCCCTCACTGCCCCTGGTGGAAGGTCACACGTGTATGTTCTGCGCATGTCCCTGGGTCTGGTTTTCTCCAGCTGCTTCTGAAAGTCAGAAGGGGGCCCTTCTGCTCCTTCTCTTACGAAGTCTCTAGGTTCCACACTCATCCCCCTGTTTTCTCTCTTATAATACAGTCTATTTCTCTTTTACTTGCTTCTCCTCTAACTACACTAGTCTCTTCGTTATTTCTCAAACAGGTACCCTCTATTCTCAGGCCTTTGATCCCTGTCTTATAACCACAGTAGCCTCTTTGCTATTTCTCAAAGAGTCACCCTCCGATCTCAGGGCCTTTGCTACCTGTCTTAAAGATATTCCCTGGGTGTGCTTAATTCCTGTGGCCAAAGCCAGAAAAAGGCGGTTGAGTGTCCATGGACAAAATGGAGGACTCTGCAGAACTGGCCAGTTAGACCGGAATTCTCCTATTGGCTCAGTGTTTGTGACCTGTCCCATCAGAAGTTCCACCCAGTCTTCCGGTAGCTGCCACCACGGTGATTGGGAAACAAACCTTAGCTCCTGCAGTGGACCTTCGCCTGGCCTACCTGGCCTCTTGACCCTCACCCAGAATGCTGTGTGGATGAAAGAAAGGATGTCGACCAGTGACCACGTGTCCTCATTTCCTTGGAAGGATCAGAGCCCTTGCCTGGGGCAGAAGACAGCCAAAGTCAGCCTGAGCCTAGACACCTTGTGACCTGTGACACTGCCACCAGTGATAGATGTTGATTTCCATGCTCACCTATCTGCAGGTGGCAGATTCAGAGTGGTCGGAGGAGAAGTGTAGCTAGAGATCACACACTCACGGGGGCACGGGCAAAAGTTCAGGAAAAATATCTGACGTTGTGGAGCTCAAGCAGAGCCGGTCTAGGGCCCAGACCTCCCTCCTGTACGTGGCAAGCAGGTGATCCATATGCCCACATCCACAGACTCTGGACTGCTGAGGCCCTGGATGCCTGGATTTCGGCCTTCTCTTCGGAGAAGTGACGCACATGCAGTGTGCCACCAGCGGCTTTGGACCAGCAGAGGGTAAAATCTTGAAAATGGGGGCTTCAGTTGACTTTGCCTGTGCTCTCCTTTGGTTGAGTAACGTGCTGTTTTTCCTAGCAGGAGAAGGCATTCATGGAGAAAGGCAGATCTGATGTGTGCAGGCAAGGTATGTGCTGAGACGATGACAGCGTAGAGACTAGGATGGGATTTTCATACCCAGGCTAGGCTTCTGGCAGGTATGTTTCAGTGTTTTCTGTCCATTCCTCTAGGCCTGGTTTTCCCATACCATGTCTCAGCCAAATTAGTATTCTCCGCAAAGGCTTCCATCTGCCTGCAAGCTTCACCAGGCCAGGGTCTGCCTGTGGTGTAGCTCCCCTCAACAATCACTACTATCAAGACCTTCTACACAGACTACCTGCTCTTCTCTGCCCGTGGGCAAGCAGTACAGCCAGAGGCCTCCATCCTTTCATCTCTAGTCTCTCAGGCACTCCAAGTTGTGATGTGTCTCAGGGGTAGAATGAAGAGCTTTTGTACAATGAACTCAGAGAGAGAGAGAGAGAGGCAAGAGATGGTGAGTGGGGATGCCTTCCTACTGATATGCTCAGGAAAGTGGAAAACGGGTACCTGGCGTGCTCCCCCAGTTCCCTGAACCTCTCTGCACCAGGGGCTCCCATCTGCCTGCTTAGCTTTTCCCAGGTTGTACTAAAATCATGTGGCCACAGCCAGAGGTGGCCACTAAGTGTCATAGGTCACAATGGAGGGCCCTATGTCATAGGTCAGGTGGGCCAGATCTCTCCCATTGGCTTGGTACTTCTGACCTGGCGCCTCAGAAGCTGTACCTACTCTTCTGGGGGCTGGAAACATGGTGATGGTGAACAAGCTTTATTCCCGCACACCCATCCTTCACCTGGCATGCTGACCTGGCCCAGACCTCAGTGTTGATAAAAATTAATGTCCACCACGGCCCAGGTGTCACCATCTGGGATAAAGGATTCACGCCCTTGCCTGGGGCAGAAGACAGCCAAGGTCAGTTTGTGCCTAGAACTCTAGTGACTTGTGACACTGCTACCAGTGATAAATGGTGATTTCCACGATCACATATCCCCTGGTGGCAGAATGATAGTGACGGGACGGGAAATATGGCTAGAGAGCACACATTCACGGAGGCACCAGACAGAGTCCAGGGCCAGTAGTGGACGTCGTGGAGCTGAATGGCGAGCCAGTCTAGTGCCCAAGGCTCCCTCCTGTATGTAGCAAACAGGTCATCCATTTCCCCATATCCAGAAACCACTGGACTGTTGGCTCCCTGGCTGCCAGGATTTCAGCCTTGTCTTCAGAGGGCAGACACATAAGCAGTGTTCCACCGGAGGCAGTGGTCCTGTCGGGAACAAAAATCGGAAAATGGCAGTGTCACTTCATTTGGGCGGTACTGCCTTTAACTGAGTGGCATGTTATTTTTCCTAGCAGGATAAGGCATTCACGGAGAAAGGCAGAATTATATGTGCAGGCAAGGTGTGTGCTTGTAAGGCGATGAGGATGAGACCAGGTTGGCATCTTTAGTCCCAGGAGATATTCCTGGCAGGTATAGGTCAATGTTATCTGCCCATTCCACTTGGCAGGGTTGTTTTTTGCCATACAAAGGATCAGTGGAATTACTAGTCGCCGAAGAGGCTTGCATCTGCCCACAAGCTCCACCTGGCCAGGGTTCGCCCGTGGTGAATTTCCTATGTAAGTCAATAGTATCTAAGACCATACAGATAGACTACCTGCTATTCTCTGCCCACGGGGAACCAGTACAGCCAGAAGCCTTCCCCCTATCGTCTCCAGGCTCTCTGTGAAGCACTGGTACTTGTGATGTTTCTCAGGGGTGGAATGAAGAGAACTCTCTGAAGGAATGCATACAGAGAGGGACCATAGATGCTGAATAAGGACACCTTGCCCACTGATATCCTCAAGTAAGTGGAAAAAAGGCACTTGGCCTACCTTCCCAGTGTCTTGAACCTGTCCACATCAGGGTTTGTCACATGTAAGGATATTCCCTGGGTGTGCTCAATTTCCGAGGTGAATGCCAGAAGAGACAGTTGAGTGTCAGTGGACAAAATGGAGGACTCTGTGGAATTGGCCAGTTAGGGTGGACATCTCCTATTGGCTCAGTGTTTGTGACCCATCTCATCAGAATTTCCACTCTGTCTTCCAGTGGCTGTCTCCATGGGGATAGGTAAAGAAGCCTTAGCCCCGCCCACTTGTCCTTGACCTGGAATACCTGGCTTGTTGACCCTCACAAAGACCCCTGTGTTGATGAAAAAAATAATGTCCGCTAGTGCCCAAGTGTCATCATTTCCTTTGAAGGCTTAGGGCCCTTTCCTGGGGCAGAAGACAGCCAAGGTCACCCTGAGTCTAGATACCTAGTGACCTGTGACACTGCCGCCACTGATAGGTGTTGATTTCCATGTTCACATATCCCCTGGTGGCAGATTCAGAGTGGTTGGAGGAGAAATGGAGCTAGAGAGCACATAGTCACGGGGGCAAGGGCCAAAGGTCATGAAAAATAGCAGACATCATGGAGCTCAAGTGGGAGCCCGTCTAGGGCCCAGGGCACCCTCCTGTACATGGCAACCAGGTCATCCATATCCCCACATCCACACACACTGGAATACCGGTGCCCTGGCTGCCAGGATTTCGGCCTTGTCTTAGGAGACCTGACACATGTGCAGTGTGTTACTGGAGGCTGTGGACCAGCAGATGGCAAAATGTGGAAAATGGTAGTTTCAGTTGTCTTTTCCTGTACTCTCCTTGGTGGAGTTTGCCATGCTGTGTTTCCTAGCAGGAGAAGGCATTCATGGAGAAAGGAGGATTTGATGTGTACAGACAAGGTGGAGACCAGAGTGGGATCTACAGACCCAAGCTAGGCCTCTGGCAGGTATGTGTCAATGTTTTCTGCCCATTCCCCTTGGCCGAGTTTTTCCATACCATGTGTCAGCCAAATTTAGTACTCTCCACAAAAGCTTCCATCTGCCTGCAAGCTTCACCAGGCCAGGGTCTGCCTGTGGTGTAGCTCCTCTCAGTAATCAAGACCTTCTACACAGACTACCTGCTCTTCTCTGCCCATAGGCAAGCAATATAGCCAGAGGCCTCCACCCTTTCATCTCTAGTCTCTCAGACACTCCAAGTTGTGATGTGTCTCTGAGGTAGAATGAAGAGATTTTGGAGGATGAACACATACAGAGACAGAGAGAGGCAAGAGATGCTGAGTGGGGACACCTTGCCTACTGATATCCTCAGGAAAGTGGAAAACAGATACCTGGCCTACTCTCCCAATGCCCTGAACCTCTCTGCACAAGAGGCTCCCATCTGCCTGCATAACCTTTACCAGGTTGTGCTGAAATCGTGTGGCCACAGCCAGAGGTAGCCACTAAGTGTCATAGCTCACAAAGGAGGGCCGTATGTCATTGGCCAGGTGGGCCAGATCTCTCCCATTGGCTCAGTACATGTTACCCAGCCCCTCAGAAGCTGCGCCCGCTCTTCCAGTTGCTGTCTGCATGGTGATGGTGAACAAGCCTTAGCCACGCCAACCCGGCCTTCACTTGGCCTGCCGACCCTCACCCGGCCCTCTGTTTTGATAAAGATTAGTGTCCGCCATGGCCCAGGTGTCACCATCTGGGATAAAGGATTCGGGCCCTTGCTTGGGGCAGAAGACAGCTAAGGTCAGCTTGTGCCTAGATCTATAGTGACTTGTGACACTGCTGCCAGTGATAGATGGTGACTTCCACAATTACATATCCCCTGGTGGCAGAATGATCATGACAGGAGGAGAACTATCGCTAGAGAGCACACATTCAATGAGGCACCAGCCAAGGGCCAGTGACCTTACTGGGCTACGTAGAATTGAATGGTGAGCCAGTCTAGGGCCCAAGACTCCCTCCTGTATGTGGCAAACAGGTCATCCACATCCCCACGTCCAGAAGCCTCTGGACTGCTGGGGCCCTGGCTGCCAGGGTTTCGGCCTTGTCTTCGGAGGCCAGCTACACCCTGTTCCACCAGAGGCAGGGGACACGTACAGAGCAAACATTTGAAAATGGCAGTTTCACTTCATTTTCTCGGAACTACCTTTGGCTGAGTGGCATGCTTTTTTTCCTAGCAGCATAAAACATTCAGAGATAAAGGCAGAATTATATGTGCAGACATAGTGTGTGCTGAGGTGATGAGGTTGAGACCAGGTTGGGATCTTTAGTCTCAGGAGAGGCCCCTGGCTGGTATAGGTCAATCTTATCTACCCTTTCCACTTGGCGGGGTTTTCCACCGTACTACGTGTCAGCAGAATTAGTAGTCGCCAGAGGGGCTTGCATCTGCCCACAAGCTCCACCTGGCCAGGGTCTACCCGTGGTGTATTTCCCATGTCAATCATCAGTATCTAAGACCATCCCGATAGACTACCTCATATTCTCTGGCCATGGGGAACCGGTACAGCCAAAAGACTTCCCCCTTTCATCTCCATTCTCTCTCTCAGGCACTCATGATGTTTCTCAGGGGTAGAATGAAGAGATTTCTCCAAATGAACACATCCAGAGAGAGACCATAGATGCTAATCGAGGTCACCATGCCTACTGATATCAAGTAAGTAGAGTGCAGGTACCTGGCCTGCTCTCCCAGTGTCTTGAACCTGTCCACATCAGGGGTTTCCACCTGTGAAGATATTCCCTGATGTGCTCAATTCCTGTGGCCAAACCAGAAGAGGCCATTGAGTGTCCATGGACAAAATGGAGGACTCTGCTGAACTGGCCAGTTAGACCGGACCTCTCCTCTTGGCTCAGTGTTTGTGACATGTCCCATCAGAAGTTCCACCCAGCCTTCCTGTGGCTGTCTCCATGGTGATTGGGAAAGAAACCTTAGCCCCACCCACTCGGCCTTTACCTAGCCACCTGGCCTATTGACCCTCAGCCAGACCCCTGTGTTGATTCAAAATATAATGTCTGCCAGTGCCCACATGTCATCATTTCCTTTGAAGGATGAAGGCCCTTGCCTGGGGCAGAAGACAGTCAAGATTAGCCTGAGCCTACATAGTGACCTGTGACACTGCCGCCAGAGATAGAATTTGATTTCCTCACTCACATATCCGCTGGTAGCAGATTCAGAGTGGTTGGAGGAAAAATGTACCTAGAGAGCACACATTCAAGGTGGCACAGACCAAAGTTCTACTCTGTCCTGTAGGGTCAGTTATGAGTTGGAATTGACTCAACAGCACACAACAACAAATGTATGATGGAAATTGAGGAGTACAAAGCTCCAAGAAATGGTCCTCCCTTCTGGGTCAAAGGATGGAGGACAGAGAAAACAGAGATCCAAAACCTTGGAAAAAAAGAAGTCTGGGAGGAAGATTGTTGGTGGAATAAGGACTATGAAGGGCTACCATACATACTGAGGAATCTGAAGTGTAATGTGCATGCCTAAGGATGGAGACATGCTCACAAAAAAAAAAAAAAAATACTGACAAGGCCTTAGGCTTGCACCTCTGGCTGATCTTTGGGCTCCATGCAAACAGGAAGCGAATGCCAAGGCAGAGTTTTAGGCAGTCTGTGTTAGCATTGAAAGGATGTCCCAGTTCGGAGCCAATCTGCAAAGACTGGGAGAGTATTATTTTTTCTTTTTGGGTACAAGCATTTAAAGAAATCACTGTGAGATCATGAACTCACTCATTGAGATAACAGAACAGAAACTTCCGTGGCCAGACATGACAAGGAATACAAGCTTTGCAGAAATAATTTGGAAATGTCACTAAGTAAATGGATGATTGGCCCTCAACAATTAAAAAAAAAAAAAAAAACCCTAATTACAGGAGAGAACCTGCTTTTTCATAACCATAGTATATTATTTAAAATACCCAGAGTTTTTCTCCTTTTCTCAACTTTTAAGTCTTGTTTGATAGGCCTGTCCAATCTTTGCCTGAAGGGTGAACCTCAGGAGTGACTTCATTACTGAACTGAAATGGTGTCCAGGGGTCATACTTTCAGGGTTTCTCCCATCTCTGTCTGGCTATCAAGTCCTGTCTTGTTTTTTGTTGTTTGTTTGTCTTTGTAGTCCTTTATTTATTTTTTAAAGTTAACATTCAAGTTCTTAATCCATCCGCAATTAATTTTTGTGTATGGTAGCAGTTAAAGCCCTGCTTTTATATCCTCCATAAGGTTAACCACATAAACCAAATTTCTTGTGACACTTGTTATTTTTATTTTAAATAATACTTTTTTTTTTTAGGATTCCTTAACTGGATTGTGTTTGTACCTTCATTGACTTTTATTTTTCAACTCCCTCCACCCCCCTAAAAAACAGCAAGTACACAAAACGTAATTTTCTGTACATAAAAAGCCTGAGATTCTTCACTACTAATTAACAATTAAGTTCTTAGGGAGGCAAGAGTAATGGTTAGATATAAGCTCTTTAAAGTCAAATAAATTGGGTTTGAATCTTATGTCTATACATTTCTTAAATTTTTATCTCTTTAAAGGAAATTATTTAACTCATATTTCAGCATTTTTGTAGTAATGAAATAAAATAATTATCTTAAATCCCTTACCATGAGAACTGACATAAAATCTCAGTAATTTGCATATCTCTTGACCCACACAAGGAAGAACAAAAGATTTAAGTAATATGCTGCAAAATGTCTTGGATTTGAATCTGTAACTTCTTCCCTGATGTATCTTTGAAATAAAGCCCAAACCCATTGCCGTCAAGTCAATTCCAACTCATAGTGACCCTATAGGACAGAGTAGAACTGCCCCATAGAGTTTCCAAGGAGAGCCTGGTGGATTCAAATTGCTGATCTTTTGGTTAACAGTCATAGCACTTAACCACTATACCACCAGGGTTTCCATCATTGAAGTAGAACCGCATATTTTCATGAAAGAGGAGTAAAGAATGCCTATCTCATTCTACAGAACTAAATGTATTTTTAAGCCCTTTTCTCATATATGATATTTTTAATTCCAGTTTTTCCAAACTAAGCATGTTCTTCTAAGAAAATGTTTTATTACAAAGAACAGTAATAATTAAAATATATTTAATGTATAACTATAAAAAGATGTCCTAGAAGAGGTCCAATCCTTGTAAATAATACTCAGGGTGTTTCGTATATTGAGATCGCTCTAAAACTGGTAAGTGACCAACCAATACATATGTTGAAAGTATCAGGAGTACTCCTAAAATACCATAACCATTCTTATCAAACTATTGTACTTAGTTTTGATCTGCAGCTTCTCAGAAAGCTTTCAGTATGTCTCTTTTCAGAGATGATTTGTAATAACTTAATAAAAGGAAAATAAGACAATGGTGCACTGCAGAGAATATAGAAATTGGAAAAAAGATGATATAATGTATGTTGTTCCCAAAATATAGGGCATTGAAGCCTACAGTTTGAGAAAAAAGATTGGAGTTGGCATGTTGGATAGTAGTTTCAGCATCATATTTTGTCAACCAAGTTAGCACTTCATACACTGTGGAAAGGGAGGTTTAAGTTCCCTGCACTCAACCTTTTTTTTTTTCCCCCTTCAGGTTATGCCCTCATCTCATTTCTAAGTTTGTATATTCTTCTTTTTTAAAATAATTTTTATTGAGCTTTAAAGTGAACTTTTACAAATCAAGTCAGTCTGTCACATATAAGCTTATATACACCTTACTCCATACTCCCACTTACTCTCCCCCTAATGAGTCAGCCCTTCCAGTCTCTCCTTTCTGACAATTTTGCCAGTTTCTAACCCTCTCTACCCTCCCATCTCCCCTCCAGACAGGAGATGCCATCACAGTCTCAAGTGTCCACCTGATACAAGTAGCTCACTCTTCATCACCATCTCTCTCTAAACCATTGTCCAGTCCCTTCCATGTCTGATGAGTTGTCTTCGGGAATGGTTCCTGCCCTGGGCCAACAGAAGGTTTGGGGACCATGACCGCCAGGATTCCTCTAGTCTCAGACCATTAAGTCTGGTCTTTTATGAGAATTTGGTGTCTGCATCCCACTGTTCTCCTGCTCCCTCAGGGGTTCTCTGTTGTGCTCCCTGTCAGGGCAGTCATCGGTTGTGGCCGGGCACCATCTAGTTCTTCTGGTCTCAGGATGATGTAAGTCTCTGCTTCACGTGGCCCTTTCTGTCTCTTGGGCTGATAGTTGTCGTGTGACCTTGGTGTTCCTCATTCTCCTTTGCTCCAGGTGGGTTGAGACCCATTGATGCATCTTAGATGGCCACTTCTTAGCATTTAAGACCCCAGATGCCACATTTCAAAGTGGGATGTAGAAAGTTTTCATAATAGTATTATTTTGCCAATTGACTTAGAAGTCCCCTTAAGCCATAGTCCCCAAACCCCCACCCTTACTTCGCTGACGTTTGAAGCATTCAGTTTATCCTGGAAACTTCTTTGCTTTTGGTCCAGTCCATTTGAGCTGACCTTCCGTGTATTGAGTATTGTCCTTCCCTTCACCTCAAGTAGTTCTTATCTACTACCTAATCAGTATATAACCCTCTCCCTCCCTCCCCCCTCCCCCCTCGTAACCACAAAAGTATGTGTTCTTCTCAGTTTATACTATTTCTCAAGATCTTATAATAGTGGCCTTATACAATATTTGTCCTTTTGCTTCTGACTAATTTCACTCAGCATAATGCCTTCCAGGTTCCTCCATGTTATGAAATGTTTCAGAGATTCGTCACTGTTCTTTATCGATGCGTAGTATTCCATTGTGTGAATATACCACAATTTATTTAACCATTCATCCGTTGATGGACACCTTGGTTGCTTCCAGCTTTTTGCTATTGTAAATAGAGCTGCAATAAACATGGGTGTGCATATATCTCTTCGTGAAGGCTCTTATTTCTCTACGGTATATTCCGGGGAGTGGGATTTCTGAGTCGCATGGTAGTTCTATTTCTAACTTTTTAAGAAAACGCCAGATAGATTTCCAAAGTGGTTGTACCATTTTACATTCCCACCAGCAGTGTATAAGAGTTCCAATCTCTCTGCAGCCTCTGCAACATTTATTATTTTGTGTTTTTTGGATTAATGCCAGCTTTGTTGGAGTGAGATGGAATCTCATCGTAGTTTTAATTTGCATTTCTCTAATGGCTAATGAGCGAGAGCATTTTCTCATGTATCTGTTAGCTGCCTGAATATCATCTTTAGTGAAGTGCGTGTTCATATCCTTTGCCCACTTCTTGATTGGGTTGTTTGTCTTTTTGTGGTTGAGTTTTAACAGAATCATATAGATTTTAGAGATCAGGCGCTAGTCGAAGATGTCATAACTGAACATTCTTTCCCAATCTGTAGGTGGTCTTTTTACTCTTTTGGTGAAGTCTTTAGATGAGCATAGCTGTTTGATTTTTAGGAGCTCCCAGTTATCTGGTTTCTCTTCATCATTTTTGGTAAAATTTTGTATTCTGTTTATGCCTTGAATTAGGGCTCCTAACGTTGTCCCTATTTTTTCTTCCGTGATTTTTATCATTTTAGTCTTTATGTTTAGGTCTTTGATCCACTTGGAGTTAGTTTTTGTGCATGGTGTGAGGTTTCGGTTCTGTTTCATTTTTCTGCAAATGGGTATCCAGTTATGCCAGCATCATTTGTTAAAAAGACTATCTTTTCCCCAATTAACTGACACTGGCCTTTGTCAAATATCAGCTGCTCATATGTGGATGGATTTCTGTCTGGATTCTCAATTCTATTCCACTGGTCTATTTGCCTGTTGTTGTACCAGTACCAGGCTGTTTTGACTGCTGTGGCTGTATAATAGGTTCTGAAATCAGGTAGAGTGAGGCCTCCCACTTTCTTCTTCTTTTTCAGTAATGCTTTACTTATCCGAGGTTTCTTTCCCTTCCATATGAAGTTGGTGATTTGTTTCTCCATCACATTAAAAAATGTCATTGGAATTTGGATCGGAAGTGCATTGTATGTATAGATGGCTTTTGGTAGAATAGACATTTTTACTATGTTAAGTCTTCCTATCCATGAGCAAGGTATGTTTTTCCACTTAAGTAGGTCCTTTTTAGTTTCTTGCACTAGTACTTTGTAGTTTTCTTTGTATAGGTCTTTTACATCTTTGGTAAGATTTATTCCTAAGTATTTTATCTTCTTGGGGGCTACTGTGAATGGTATTGATTTGGTGATTTCCTCTTCGATGTTGTTTTTGTTGGTGTAGAGGATTCCAAGTGATTTTTGTATGTTTATCTTATAACCTGAGACTCTGCCGAACTCTTCTATTAGTTTCAGTAGTTTTCTGGAGGATTCCTTAGGGTTTTCTGTGTATAAGATCATGTCATCTACAAATACAGATAGTTTTACTTCCTCTATGCCAATTCGGATGCCCTTTATTTCTTTGTCTAGCCTAATTGCTCTGGCTAGGACCTCTAGCACAATGTTGAATAGGAGCGGTAATAAAGGGCATCCTTGTTTGGTTCCCATTCTCAAGGGAAATGCTTTCAGGCTCTCTCCATTTAGAGTGATGTTGGCTGTTGGCTTTGTATAAATTATGCTGAGGAATTTTCCTTCAGTTCCTGTTTTACTGAGGGTTTTTATCATGAATGGGTGTTGGACTTTGTCAAATGCCTTTTCTGCATCAATTGATAAGATCATGTGGTTTTTGTCTTTTGTTTTATTTATGTGGTGGATTACATTAATGGTTTTTCTAATATTAAACCAGCCTTGCATACCTGGTATAAATCCCACTTGGTCGTGCTGGATTTTTTTTTTTTTTTTGATATTTTGTTGAATTCTATTGGCTAGAATTTTGTTGAGGATTTTTGCATCTATGTTCATGAGGGATATAGGTCTGTAATTTTCTTTTTTTGTGATGTCTTTACCTGGTTTTGGTATCAGGGATACGGTGGCTTCATAGAATGAGTTAGGTAGTATTCCCTCATTTTCTATGCTTTGAAATACCTTTAGTAGTAGTGGTGTTAACTCTTCTCTGAAAGTTTGGTAGAACTCTGCAGTAAAGCCATCTGGCCCAGGGCTTTTTTTGTTGGGAGTTTTTTGATTACCGTTTCAATCTCTTTTTTTGTTATGGGTCTATTTAGTTGTTCTACTTCTGATTGTGTTAGTTTAGGTAGGTAGTGTTTTTCTAGGAATTCATCCATCTCTTCAAGGTTTGCAAATTTGTTAGAGTACAATTTTTCATAATAATCTGATGTGATTCTATTAATTTCAGTTGGGTCTGTTGTGATGTGGCCCATTTCATTTCTTATTCAGGTTATTTGTTTCCTTTCCTGTATTTCTTTACTCAGTCTGGCCAATGGTTTATCAATTTCGTTAATTTTTTCAAAGAACCAGCTTTTGGCTTTGTTAATTCTTTCAATTGTTTTCCTGTTCTGTAATTCATTTAGTTCAGCTCTAATTTTTATTATTCGTCTTCTGGTGCCTGATGGATTCTTTTGTTGTTTGCTTTCTATTTGTTCAAGTTGTAGGGACAGTTCTCTGATTTTGGCTGTTTCTTCTTTTTGTATGTGTGCATTTATCAGTATAAATTGACCTCTGAGCACTGCTTTTGCTGTGTCCCAGAGGTTTTGATAGAAAGTGTTTTCATTCTCGTTGCATTGTATGAATTTCTTTATTCCCTCCTTAATACCTTCTATAACCCAACCTTTTTTGAGCAGGGTATTGTTCAGTTTCCAAGTATTTGATTTCTTTTCCCTAATTTTTCTGTTAGATTTCCACTTTTATGGCCTTGTGCTCTGAGAAAATGCTTTGTAATATTTCAATGTCTTGGATTTTGCAAAGGTTTGTTTTATGACCTAATATGTGGTCTATTCTAGAGAATGGTCCATGTGCGCTAGAAAAAAAGTATACTTTGCAGCAGTTGGGTGGAGTGTTCTGTATAAGTCAATGAGGTCAAGTTTGTTGATTGTAGCAATTAGGTCTACTGTGTCTCTTTTGAGCTTCTTACTGGAAGTCCTGTCCCCCTCTGAAAGTGGTGTCTTAAAGTCTCCTACTATAATTGTGGAGGTGTTTATCTCACTTTTCAGTTCTGTTAAAGTTTGTTTTATGTATCTTGCAGCCCTGTCATTGGGTGCATAAATATTTAATATGGTTATATCTTCCTGGTCAATTGTCCCTTTAATCATTTTGTAGTGTCCTTCTTTATCCTTTGTGGTGGATTTAACTTTAAAGTCTATTTTGTCAGAAATTAATATTGCTATTCCTGCTCTGTTTTGCTTATTGTTTGCTTGATATTTTTTTTCCATCCTTTGAGTTTTAGTTTGTTTGTGTCTCTAAGTCTAAGGTGTGTCTCTTGTAGGCAGCATATAGACGGATCGTGTTTCTTTATCCAGTCTGAGACTCTCTGTCTCTATATTGGTGCATTTAGTCCATTTACATTCAGTGTAATTATAGATAAGTATGTGTTTAGTGGTGTCATTTTGATGCTTTTTTATGTGTGTTGTTGACAATTTCATTTTTCCACTTACTTTTTTGTGCTGAGACGTTTTTCTTTGTAGATTGTGTGTTCCTCATTTTCATAGCATTTGACTTTGTGTTTGCTGAGTCGTTATGTTTTTCTTGGTTTTTATTTTGAGTTCTGGAGTTGTTATACCTCTTGGTAGTTACCTTAATATTTACCCCTATTTTTCTAAGTAAAAACCTAACTTGTATTGTCCTATATCGCCTTGTATCTCTCTCCATATGGCAGTTCTATGCCACCTGTATTTAGTCCCTCTTTTTGATTATTGTGAGATTTTACATTTTGACTTCAATGATTCCGTTTTGAGCATTTTTTTCTTTTTGAAATTAATCTTAATTTGTTTTTGTGATTTCCCTATTTGAGTTGGTATCAGGATGTTCTGTTCTGTGACCTTGTGTTGTCCTTGTGTCTGATATTATTGGTTTACTGATGAATTTCCTTTAGTATTTCTTGTAGCTTTGGTTTGGTTTTTGCAAATTCTCTAAGCTTGTGTCTATCTGTAAAGGTTTTAATTTCGCCTTCATATTTTCGAGAGAGTTTTACTGGAAATATGATCCTTGGTTGGCAGTTTTTCTCCTTTCAGTGCTCTATATATGTCATCCCATTCCCTTCTTGACTGCATGGTTTCTGCTGAGTCGTCTGAACTTATTCTTATTGATTCTCCTTTGTAGGAGACCTTTCTTTTATCCCTGGCTGCTTTTAAAATTTTCTCTTTATCTTTGGTTTTGGCAAGTTTGATGATTATATGTCTTGGTGATTTTGTTTCTGGATCAATCTTAAATGGGGTTCGATGAGCATCTTGGATGGATATCCTTTTGTTTTTCATGATGTCAGGGAAGTTTTCTGCCAACAGATCTTCAACTATTCTCTCTGTGTTTTCTGTTATCTCTCCCTGTTCTGGGACTCCAATCACACGCAAGTTATTCTTCTTGATAGAGTCCCACATGATTCTTAGGGTTTCTTCATTTTTAAAAATTGTTTTATCTGATTTTTTTCCAGCTATATTGGTGTTAATTCCCTGGTCCTCCAGATTTCCCACTCTGCATTCCAATTGCTCGAGTCTGCTCCTCTGACTTCCTATTGCATTGTCTAATTGTGTAATTTTATTGTTAATCTTTTGGGTTTCTGAATGCTGTCTCTCTGTGGATTCTTGCAACTTACTAATTTTTCCACTATGTTCTTGAATAATCTTTTTGAGTTCTTCAACTGCTTTATTTGTGTGTTCCTTGGCTTTTTCTGTAGATTGCCTTATTTCATTTCTGAAGTCATCCCTGACGTCTTGAAGCATTCTGTAAATTAGTTTTTTTATATTCTGCATCTGGCAATTCCAGGATTGTATCTTCATTTGGGAAAGATTTTGATACTTTAGTTTGGGGAGTTGTAGAAGCATTTATGGTCTTTTTCTTTATGTGGTTTGATACTGACTGCTGTCTTCGAGCCATCACTAAGATATTGTAGTGATTTGTTTTATATTTGCTCACTGAGTCTTATCTTGTTTTGTTTTCTTTCAATATACGTAGATGGGCTACTAGATTGCGCTGTCTTGATTGTTGTAGTCCTTGAGTCAGTTATGTCCTATTACCAGCTGGTCTGGGCTGTTACCAGATATATAAGCCTAAGAGTCCATTCACTATTCTTGAGTAGAATCTGATTTTGGGTCATCAAGTGTGTGGTGTAGACTTTCACCTATCCACCTAGAGAAGTAGTGGTGATAGTTGTGTGCACCAGATTCTAGTAACAGCAAGGGTTCACACTCCGGGGGGGCAGGATGCTGACAGGCTTCTGCCAAGTGCCAGTGAGGTAGGCGCTTCTCTATTCCTAAAGCACTTTGGTGGGTGGGCTCTGCAGCTGTACCTTAGGCACCCAATGCAAGTACCTCTACAGATTGGTAGGTGTCATCCCCCTTAGGCCCCTAAGGCAGGAGGCTAGGTGGTCTGGGGGGAGCTTCAGCCCTCAGTTCCCTGTGGTGGGTCAGTGAGGGCTCTGTTGAATATGCAGAGGTATCAGACCTGGGAAACTTGTCTTTCCAGTAAATCCGCTAAAAAAAAAAATGCAGTCAGATCCCTATCAGAAATGCCTTTGCATTATAATAGCCACCTTGTTCCCTGTAGGGATGAAAACTCCAGACTGTGGATCACATATGCTTGGCTAGAGCTGGTTCTGTGCTTTCAGTCCAATTAGGGAAGGATTTTTGGTCCCTGGGTTTTTTGTGGTTGCTTCTCTCAGGCCAGAAGAATGGGTTAGGAAAAGACCAAAAAAAAAGGGGAAAGAAAAACCGTGGAGCAGTTCTCCCTCTGGCTCAGGAAATTCCAAAGTTAATGAAGCCGCCTGGGAAGGGGAGGGGAGGGTTCAGAAAAACAGGAGAGAGTAACACCCCGAAATATAGACAAAAGTTACTTATCTTGCTTGGGATGACTATTTTATCTGAGATTCCCGAGGGGCGTCTCTCCTATGTGTGCTGGCTGGGTAGAGATTGCCCCCGAGGGTCAGGCCCGTGACCCGTGCTTGTGCTGTCTCAGAAGCCACAGTTAGTTCCTCCGCTCCCAGTCCACAGCCCAGTGCCAAGGTTCCCTGGCTGGGATGCCGCACTTCTGGCTCCAAAACCAGTCGCTGCCTCCCAGTGACTTCTCCTCCTGTCAGCCGTGTCGCTGTGCTGCCTGCATGCACTGGCTGGGCTTCCCCTGAGGTCAGTTCAGGGGGCTAGGACTGCGCCCCATATTTGTGCCCTCTCAGGATGCCATGCTCAGATCCCCTGCGCCCAGTCCAAAGCCTGGCACCAAGGTTTCCTGACTGGGACACAGGCTCCAGGCTCTGAAAATAGTCGCTGCTTCCCCGTGGTTGTTTGTTCTCAGTCTCTGTCACTCAGGTCAACTCTTTAGATCTGTGTTTGATGGTCAGCATTCGTAGATTGTCATGTATGTGATCGATTCACTTGTTTTTCTGAGTCTTTGTCACAAGAGGGATCCGAGGTAGCTTCTACCTAGTCAGCCATCTTGGCCCCGCCTCTCCTGTCTTCCTTTTTAAGTTAGAATTTTGTTCTTCGTTTTTCTCCAGCTCTGTCCATGACTCTCTATTGTGATCCCTGTCAGAGCACGCAGTGGTGGTAGCCAGGCACCATCTAGTTGTACTGGACTCAAACCGGTGGAGGCCATCATAGATGTGGTCCATTACTCCTTTGGAATAATCTTTCTCTTATGTCTTTAGTTTTCTTCATTCTTCCTTGCTCCTGAAGGGGTGATACCAGTGGAGTATCCTAGATGGCCACTTACAGACTTTACAACTCCAGACGCTACTCCCCAAAGTAGAATGTAGAACATTTTCTTTATAAACTATGTGATGCCAATTGAGCTAGACATTACCCGAGACCATGGTCCCCACAGCCCTCAGCCCAGTAATTTGGTCCCTCAGGGAGTTTGGATATGTCAGTGGAGCTTCCCTGGCCTTGCCTTCTACAAATTGTGCTGGCTTCCCCAATATTGTTTACTGCCTTACCCTTCACCAAAGATACCACTTATGAATTGTCTATTTAGTGTTTCTCCAGTCCCCCTCCCTTCCCTCGTAACCATCAAAGATTGTTTCTTTTTCTGTATAAACCTTTTCAGTACAATAGTGGTCTCATACAATATTTGTCCTTTTGTGATTAACTTATTTCACTCAGCATAATGCACTCCAGATTCAGATTCATCCACGTTATGATACGCTTCACAGATTCATCGTTGTTCTTTATCATTGTTTAATACTCCATTGTGTGTATGTACCACAGTTTGCTTATCCATTCATCCGTTAATGAGCATCTAGGTTGTTTCCATCTTTTTACTATTGTGAACGATACTGTAATGAACATGGGTGTTCTTATGTCTATTCCTGTGATGACTCCTATTTCTCTAGGATATATTCCTAGGAGTGGGATTGCTGGATCATATGGTATTTCTATTTCTAGCTTTCTAAGGAAGTGCCATATTGTTTTCCAAAATGGTTGTATCATTTTGCATTCCCACCAGCAATGCATAAGGGTTCCGATCTCTCTGCAGCCTCTCCAACATTTGCTATTTCCTGTTTTAGTGATTTGGGTCGGTAATGTTGGGGTGAAATGGTAGCTCATTGTGATTTGAATTACATTTCTCTGGTGGGGAATAGCTAGTGAATTGTGAGCATTTCTGCATGTGTCTGTTGGTCTCTTGAATATTTTCTTTGGTGAAGTATCTGTTCATTTCCTTTGCCCATTTTTTTCTCCTTTTTTATTTTTCATTTTATTGTACTTTAGATGAAGGTTTACAGAACAAACTAGTTTCTCATCAGAGAGTCAGTACACACATTGTTTTATGACATTGGTTAACAACCCCGTGACATGTCAACACTCTCCACTCTCAACCCTGGTTTCCCCATTACCAGATTTCCTGTTACCCCCTACCTTCCAGTCCCTGCCCCAGGGCTGGTGTTCCCCTTCAGTCTTGCTTTGTTCCATGGACCTGTTCAATTTTTGGCTAAAGGGTGAACCTCAGGAGCAACCTGAAAGCGTGCCTGGGGGCCATACTCTTAGGGTTTCTCCAATCTCTGTCAGGCCAGCAAGCCTGATCTTTCTTTTTGAGTTGGAATTTTGTTCTACATTTTTCTACAGCTCTGTCTGGGACCCTAAATTGTGATCCATGTCACAGGAGTCAGTATTGGTAGCCAGGCACCATGTTGTTGTTCCGGACTCAGTCTGGTAGAGGCAATGGTAGACATGGTCCATTAGTCCTTTGGACTAATCTCTCCCTTGTATCTTCAGTTTTCTTCATTCTTCCTTGCTCCCGAAGGGCTGAGACCAGTGGAGTATCCTAGATGGCTGCTCATGGGCTTTTAAGTCCCCAGATGCTACTCACCAAAGTAGAACGTAGAACATATTCTTTATAAACTATGTTATGCCAATCGAGCTAGATATTCCCTGAGATCATGTTCCCCACAGCTCTCAGCCCAGCAATTCAGGCCCTCAGGGAGTCTGGGTGTGTCTATGGAGCTACCATGACCTTGTCTCATTCAGGTTGTGCTGGCTTTCTCGGTATTGTGTACTATCTTATCCTTCATCAAAGCTTCTACTTATCTATTGTCTATTAAATCTTTTTCCATCCCCACCCCTCTCCGTGCCCTCATAACTATCAAAGATTGTTCCTTTTTGTACTTAAACCTTTTCGTGAGTGTTTACAGTAGTGGTCTCACTCAATGTTTGTCCTTTTGTAACTGACATTTCACTCAGCATAATGTCCTCCAGATTCATCCCTGTTAAGAGATGGCTTCACAGATTTGTCATTATTCTTTATCAGGAATGTAGAACAGGGTGTTATAAAAACAAAAAAAAGGGGGGGGACTATTCAGTGTACAAAAATATATATAGTTCTGGGAAATTAAGATGTATCAAAAGTGACAACTCAATAGCTGGATTAGAAGATAAAGTTGAAAAAAATCTCCCAGAAGGTATAGCAGAAAGGCAAAGAGGTAGAAAATTAAAAAACTAGGAGATCCAACTTGTTAAAAATAGGGAATCAAATGGGGGGGGTGGGGGGAGAGAGAGAAGAAGGAGTTTCAGTGGGGGAAGAAAACATCAAATACTTCAAAAATTTTTCAGTAACTAAAGAATATCATAGCTTCCTGGAATTATGAATTACGGCATCAAAATTTATTCAAGAAACATCGAGAAGTTTATTAATTGTATTATTTTACCAACCGAATTTATATAATCACTGGGGGGGGATTAAATTTACAATAGCCTTTATATAGTGTCAAATGTTTTTCTTTAACAGAAGGAGTTTTGAAAACAATTATTTGGATGTCATGTATTAGACAAAAAAAAAAAAATTGAACCATGAATGGGGTTAACTGATTTTCTATTTAAAGTATCTGTTGGTACCACTATAGAACTGGCATCATTTACCCATTAATAGAACCAACATATGTGCACAAGAAAACTTGAAAAAATGAACAAAATTAATTTAGAAGGCCAGCCATTTGATCTAATTGAAAAGTCATGTTTCATAGAGTGATATGTAATAGACCTGTGCTGTATATGTCAAAATGTCTTTAAAAAATACTGTCTTTGAGCAATGTTCTTAAAATAACCAGGAACTTTTGAAGTGGTTGCTGATGTTTCTTCAGCAGATATGTGCATTTAGATTTTCAGATTGTCAGTGATATCCCTGAGCTCCATGATGGACGGAAAATGTCAACAGACATTTTGGGAACTTACATGTTCATCATCAACTATCCTGAGACATGAAAATATAGTACTTAATATTTTACTAGACATGCACTTCAGTTCTTAAACCAATTGCTACTAAAAGTATTTCTTGCAAAATAAAAAGTGTTACTAAACAAAAAATAACTAAATCATTGTAGATTTACACCAGACAAAAATGCTCATTCTATGAAGCAAGAGCATTCAAACTACACGCTAAGTGCTCTATGACAGGATTTCTCTCAGTCCCTATGTTTTGCCTATATTTCACATAAACCTAATATATAATGTCCCACATTCACTGACCATCTGACTGGCAGCCTGGTGACTTTATGCATCTTACAGGCCATAGCACAAGCCACTGAAAAACTACCTGCTAAATGAAGTAGCTGGCAGAAGCTTTAATACTTCTCCTACCAGGACAAGAGGCCATAACGAATTATCTAGAGATGCATGATTTTTATTATTGATCATTCTGCATACTGTCCTTGGATGATAGAAGTTAGTTATATTGCACCAGGACAGGATCAGGAAAAAAGAGTTGGGACACTGGTTATAGTCCATGTTTAATAACATTTTCAGCTGAGAGCTGCATGTGTATCTCACATATTACGGTACTAGATGGGAACATGCAAGAGATGGAAGTGCAAAACTGAGGTCTCTACTTTCAGCTTATGTTAGTTCTACTAATGACATTTCTTTAAAAAATGAAAAACCTTGGTCAAATATTAAATTGCATGGGGTGGTAAGACAAGAGGTGTAAACAAGACAGTTAAATCAGGATATTTAATCATTCAGTGTTACTTGTCTGATTTGCCAGAGCAAAAACCAGACGAGTTGGAGAATATTGGTGGTTAATCCTCAACTTAATTGTTGATGCCAATTGCAGCTGTGTTCCAGATCCATTGTCACTACTGGAAACTCTTATATAGCTTTTGATTCAGTAAATGGTTTAAGTTGTATTCTATCAGCAAAAATAATCAGAAGCAGTTTGCCTTCACCTGGCAAGGACAGCAGCATACTTTCTCAGGACTATGTCTACAGAGGATTGATCTATGACTATATTTAGAACCAGGGAACTTTCATGTACTACCATCATGAATAAAGGACACAGTGTTTTTGGGACCACTTACTATGTGGTAACCCATAAGGCTTACAGCTCTAAAGGCAGTTCACAGCAAGAGAGCACTCTGGAGCAGATCCAGACTGCAGTGCAAGCTGTCTTACCACTTTGGCCTCATGCCACAAGAAATGCAATGCTAATTTAAATGTCTATGGCAGATAGAAAAGGAGCCCTGGTGGTGCAGTAATTAAAGCACTTAGCTGCTAACTGAAAGGTTGGCAGTTCGAACCCACCAGGTGCTCTGCGGGGGAAAGATATGGGAGTCTGCTTTCATAAAGATTACATCCTTGGAAACCCTATAAGGCAGTTCTACTCTGTCCTGCAGGGTCACTGAGTCAAAATCAACTCGACAACAATGGGTATTCTTTCTTTTTTCTATGGTAGATCCCCTTGCCTTTGAGTAGATTCTAACTCACAGCAACCCTGTAGTACCGAGTAGAACTGCCCCATAGGGTTCCCAAGGACTGCCTGGTGGATTCGAACTGCTTACCTTTTGATTGGCAGCCAAACTCTTAACCACTACACCACCAGGTTCTCCATAGGGTTGCCTTATAAAGCCTTGGAAAAATCAAAGAGTAGAATTGCAGTTGAGACCCTTAGCGTTTTTAGAGTACTGTCAACTATTCTCCATTTGATAGGCAGTTCCTACCTGGCTATTTTCCCTGGGTGGTATAAGTAGTTTATATTCTTGAATGATAACTGGAAGTTTGACGGTTTAAGCCCTCCCAGAGGCACGTCGGAAAAAAGGCCTGCAAATCTACTTCTGAAAAACCTGCCATTGAAAACCCTATGGAGCACAGTTCTACTCTGACATGCATAGGGTGCCCATGAGTCAGAGTCAAGTCAATGGAACTGGTAGTCTAGTAGTACCTAAGTATTGGGCAGTGGTAAATACTGACCTCTTGATCACAAGACACCATGTGAGTATGAGACCTTAGCTGCCTCTATCAGAAAAGAGGTAATTGGAACCATAAATCAGCATTTCAAGAAACAAGGAAATGAAAAGACGACCCACAAAATATGGGAAATTTTTTGCAAATCATGTATCTGGTAAGGTACTTATATCTAGAATAAGGAACTCTCACAACCCAAGAATAAAGAGACAAACAATCCAACTAAAAAATATGCAAAGGACCTGAATACATGTTTCTCCAAAGTATGTATACATATAGCTAATAAGCACATGAGAAGATATTTGGCATCTTTTCATGCCAAGACATGTAAATAAAAACCACAATGAGATAACACTCCACACCCATTAAGATGACTAGAATCAAAAAGTCAGATAACATCAAGTGCTGACGAGGATGTGGAGAAATAGGAACGCTGATACACTGCTGGTAGAGATGTAAAATTGTGCAGCTGGAAATCAGTCTGGCAGCTCTCAAACGATTAAACACGGTGTTACCATATGACCCAGCAATTCCACTCTAGTAGATATATACCCAAGAGAAATGAAAACATATGTCCACACAGAAATTTGTACGTGACAACTCATAGCAGAATTATGAACAATAGCCAAAAGGTAGAAACAACCCAATGTCTATCAATGAACAATTGGATAAACAAAATGTCATATATCCATACAAATATTATTCAGCCATAAAGAGAAATGAATTTCTGATTTATGCTACAACATGTACGAACATTGAAAACATTATGCTAAGTGAAATAAGCTAGACACAAAGGGACCAATATTGTATGATTTCATTTCTATGAAATACTGAAATTAGGCAAAATGCATAGAGACAGATTAATGCTTACGAGGGGCTATCGATCTGGTTATCATCACTGCTGAGTGTTCAACTTGACAAAAGCAGAATAAGAACCTCCATAAGCATCATTCCCTAGTTGGCCCCTGATGTTGGCTATGGGGACAGATTGCGTACATTGGAGCCCTTTTATCATGGAAGTTACAGTTACTTACCAACATTGGAATAGATCCTTATTCTACATACGATTTTTCTTTCCTTGCTAGCCTTGCTTCTACTTTGTTATTGTTAGGTGCCATCTAGTCAGCTCCAGCTCATGGTAACACTATGTACAACAGAATGAAACACTGCCCAGTCCTACACTGCTCTCATGATCATTGTTATGCTTGAGTCCATTGTTGCAGCCACTGTGTCAATTCACCTCATTTTTGGTCTTCTTCTTTTTCACTGACCCTCGACTTTACCAAGCCTGGTGTCCTTCCCCAGTGACTGGTCCCTCCTGATAACATGTCCAAAGTATGTGAAATGAAGTCTCACCATCCTCATTTCTAAGGAGCATTCTGGCTGTACTTCTTCCAAGGCAGATATGTTCATTCTTTTGACAGTCTGTGGTACACTCAACATTCTTTGCCAACACTGTAACAGAAAGCTGTCAATTCTTTTTTGGTCTTCCTTCATTGTCCAGCTTTCACATGCATATGAAGTGAATGAAAACACCATGGCTAGGGTCAGGCGCACCTTATTCCTTAAAGTGACATCTTTGCTTTATAACACTTTAAAGAGGTCCTTTGCAGCAGATTTTCGCAACGCACGGTCGTTTGATTTTTGCTTCTAGTAGCACCACCATATGTGGACTCATAAATGCCTCATCTATACCACAGAATCACACATAACACCATCTATAACCAAGAAGATGGTTTTACAGAAAAGGCACTGGGGCTATGGGCTTATGCCATGAGTTTTACTATATGCCCCATCACCCAGAAGCAGGTGGCTTGATTGAAATGTGAAGTCACAGGACACCATCTGGGAGACAATACCCTGTGAGGTTGGGCACTCCTTCAGCATACAGTATGTGTCTTATACCAGCAACAAATGTACGGTGGTGTCATTTCCCTTATAGACAGTATGCAATGGTCTAAAACCCAAAAGATGGAAATGAGAATGCCTCCATATTATTACATATTGCTATTACTGTTGTTTTTGTTGTGAGACACGGTTGAGTTCATTCCAACTCATAGCAGCTGTAGGTGCAACAGAATAAAACACTGCTTGGTCCTGCACCCACCATCCTCACAATCATTTCTATATTTGAATCTATTGTTGTAGCCACTGTGTTAATTTATCTAGTTGAGGGAATTTTTTTTTTCTTTTTTGCTGACCCCCTAATTTACTAAGCAAGATGTCCTTTTCCAGAGACTGGTCCCTCCTGATAACATGTCCAAAGATGTGAGACAAAATCTCACCATCCTCACTTCAAATGAGAATTCTGGCTATACTTTCTCTAAGACATTACTATTTCCTACTGTCATGGATTGAATCCTACCCCTAAAATTGTGTATCACCCTGGCTATGCAATGATTCGCAGTATTGTGTGCTGTCCAAGATTTTGTGATCTGATGTGATTTTCCTATGCACTGTAAACCCTACCTCTATGATGTCAATGAGGTGGGATTATCGGCAGGTATGTTAATGAGACAGGACTCAATCTATAAGATTAGGTTTTGTATTAAGTCAATCTCTTTTGAGGTATAAAAGAGAAAAAAGAACAGAGAGACAGGGGGACCTCATACCACCAAGAAAGTAGTGCCAGGAGCAGAATGTATCCTTGGGATGCAGGGTCCCTGTGCTGAGAAGCTCCTAGACCAGGGCAGAATTGATGACAAGGACCTTCCTCTAGAGCCAACAGAGAGAGAAAGCCTTCCCCTGTAACTGGCACCTTGAATTCAGACTTCTAGCCTCCTAGACTGTAAGAGAATAAATTTGCCTTTGTTAAGCCATCTACTTGTGGTATTTCTGTTATAGCAGCACTAGGTAACTAAGCCACCTACCGAAGAGCCCACACCAGAGTGTGTCACCCCGTGAATGCCCGGACCATGGCATGGCTGCAGAGCGAGCCAGCCCCCCGTGGCCCACTGCCCAGCTGCCTACCAGGACGCTGGGCAGCAGCGCTGCTCCAGCTTGGTCTGCCGTGTCCCTCAGTGCCAGTGGATGGTGAGTGGCTGGGAGATGCAGGGCCTGGGGTGGTGCCTGGGGTCCCGGTGGGGAAGGGGAAGCTCACTGAGGCTGCTCCTTCAGAAGGAATGGGGAAGCAGAGAGCCTGGGAGGGAATGAGGCAAACAGCCCTCCTGTGACCCAGCATCCCTATCCGGACCCTTCAAGTCTCCTCTTGCCCTGGTTCCGGCACTCTCTCTGTGCCGCTGAACCTTCCCTTTAGCACCAGGTGCATCCGGAGGGAGCCTGCGGTCAGCCCTTCAGTCCCTCCGCTAGCTTTCCCAAGATCTGCACGAAAATTCTTTAAGATAAAGTTGCCTCTAGGGTGCCCTCAAACCTATTCTGCAGAGATTTAATTTTCCACCATCCTTCATTTCTCAACATCTAAGAAATGTGTCTTCAGAAGGCAAGGCCAGTGTTTGGAAGACTCTTTCCAATATTTTGACTTGGTTCAGAAAGATCTGAAAGATGAGTGGGAATAAACTAGGCAAAGACGGGAGGAGAGTGTGCCCTGGGTAGAGGGAATAGCACGTGTAAAGGCCCTGTGCATGGCAGGGAAAATGGGAAACAGGATATCAGATAGAGTCTCTGGAGCCAAGGGTATAAGGCAAGGATGTCGTGCCACATGAGGCTGGAGAAAGAGATAGGGGCTAGATTATTGCAGAATCTCTGAGAGTCGACCCACTTTTGTTGTTTGAAACTGCACTCCAGCTTTTAATACTTTCCTTAAATTAGTGTGGTCAGAGCCCTGCCGTCAAGTCCATTTTGAAAAGCTCATTCAGCTGTATTTTGATTTTGAAACAAAACCCCCTTGATTTGGGGGAACTGAAAGAAGAAAGCTTCAAGGCCAGGAGCTTTCACACCCATGAGAGGTTTCCAGTCAGTCCAAGCTTGGTGAAGGAGAAAAACCCTTGGCTGATTTAGGATGCTTTGTAATGATATAAAATGTCTTCCCTATTTAGCAATGTTGGGTAAAACTAGAAGAAGACAGGGCAAAAAGAATAGTGATGGTTTGGGGAAAGGGGAAAACCAAGAGAAAAAAGAACTCCAGATACTGTCTTAGAATTTTCACTGTTTTTTGTCCTTAATACCACGTAAAGGGCTCTTTGCTTCTGATCAAGGATGAATGTCTTATTGCCGATAAAGACTGCTGTTAATTCTTTACTTAAGTTGAGATATACTTCATATAACATAAAATTCAATATTTTGGAGTGTCCAATTCTGTTGCTTTTACTCTATTCACTGTATTGTGCAACCATCACCACCATCTGATTTCAGAACATTCTGGAAGAGAGGAAAAAAAAACAAAACTAATACCAGTCAGTCCACTATTAATTCTTTATGGTAGTATTTTTTTTTTTTGCTTGATTGGCACTGAGATATGAAAATTAAGCTAATTTTAAAGAAGGCAAGTAGAATAAATAGGAGTCCTATTAACTTTTGAATTACATGTACTGTTGCACCAATTTTCATTCCTCTTAAAGAAATATCTGTGTAATCCAGGTTTTCAAGTTCATCCATTATCACTGCTTAAGCAGAATGGCAGATAGGGATCAATGTTTTGTGCTTATTTGACTTGATGTTGGTCAGAGAAAATTGTAGGCAGAAATATCATTGGATAAAAAGAAAGACAACAGCACCAGAGCACACGTTTTCTTGTTTTGTTAGGAATGCCTCCTTTCCTCCCTTCTTCTTCCTTTTCTGGTGGAGAATTATAGTTACACTTCCTTTTAAGAAACTCCATTTGCTGGAGGCAGGGCCAAGATGGCTGACTAGGTAGAAGCTACCACAGATCCCTTTTGCAAAAAAGACTCTGAAAAACAAGTGAATCGATCACATACATGACAATCTATGAACCTGGCCATCAAACACGGAACTAAGGAGTTGACCTGAGTGACAAGGGAGAGAAAAGCCGCACGGTGAAGCAGCGACTGTTTCTGGAACTGGCGTCCTCCGCCACAGCCCTTGAGCCCTTGCACTTCCCTGGTGCCAGAGTGGTTGGGCTGATCACAGCTTACTGAGATGGGGCAAACACAGGACGTAGCCCTAACCCCTAACCCCTAACCCCCTGGAGTAACCTCGGCAGAGACTCAGCCAGTGCAAGCAGGCTGCACACTGACGCGGCTGACAGGAGAACGAGAACCCACAGGGAAGCAGAGACTGTTTTCGGAGCCTGGAGCCAGTGTCCCAGTCAGAAAACATTGGCCCTGGCCTTTGGTCTAAACACAGAGGAGCAGATCACAGCTTCCTGAGATGGCAAAAGCACGGGAAAAAGCCCTAACCCCTTGGAGAAACCTCAGTGGGAAACCCAGCCAGCGCATGCAGGCTACATGCTGATGCAGCTAACAGAAGTAGGAGAAATCACGGGGAAGGAGCAACTGGCTTTGGTGCCTGGAGTGCAACTTCCCAGCCAGAAAACCTTGGCAATGGGCTTTGGACTAGGAGCGAAGGAGCTGATCACGGCTTCCTGAGACAGTGCAAGCACAGGATGCAGGCCTGACCCTCGGGGGCAATCTCAACCCAGCCAGCACACACAGGCTACACGCCTTTCTGGAATCTCAGATAAAAGTCTTCACCAAACAAGATAAGTAACTTTGTCTATATTGTGCTACTCTTTCCTATCTATCTGATCCCTCCCCTCCCTGCCCCAGATGGCTTCATTAACATTGGAATTTCCTGGGCCAGGGAGTGAAGTGCTCTGCGGGTTTTTTTTTTCTAACCCATTCTCCTGGCCTGAGAGAAGCAGCAATTAACAATCTGGGAGAGAAAAATCCTTCACTGACTTTCCTTAACTGGAATCATACAGAACCAGCTCCAGCCAAGCAAAAGAGATCCACAGACTCTGGCTTTCATCCGTACAGGGAACCAAGTGGCTATTATAATGCAAAGGCAATTCTAATAGAGATCTGACTGTAATAGTTTTAGCAAAGCAGTGGAAAGACAAGTTTTGGAGGTCTGATACCTCTCTACCTATTAAACAGAGCCCTCGCTGATCCACAGCAGGGAACTGAGGGCTAAAGCTCCACCCACACCACCTAACCATCTGCTAAAGGGGTCTGAGGATAGTGACGCCTACCACTCTTTAGAGGTACAAGCATTGGGTGCCTAAGGTATAGCAGCAGAGCGCATCCACCAAAGTGCTCTAGGAATAGAGAAACTCCTACCTCACTGGCACATGGGGGAAGGCTGTCAGCATCCTGCCCTCCTCGGAGTGTGACCCCATGCTGCAACTAGAATCTGGTGCATACAACCACTACTCCTCTAAGTAAAGAGGTGACAGCCTACACCCCACAATCAGCACACCTAAGCTGATTCTGTTCAAGAATAGTGAATGGACTCATAGGCTCATATATTTGGTAACACCTCAAACCAGCTGGTAATAGGACATAACTGATTCAAAGGCTACAGTAATCAAGATAGCACAATCTAGTAGCCCATCTGGGTATATTGAAACAAACCAAAACAAGAAGATAAACCTCAGTGAGCAAATATAAAATAAATCATTACAATATATTATAGATGGCTTGAAGACAGCAGTCGATATCAAATCACATAAAGAAGCAGACCATGATTGCTTCTACAAATCCCCAAATTAAAGAATCAAAATCTTTACCAAATGAAGATACATTCCTGGAATTGCCAGATGTAGAATATAAAAAACCAATACACAGAACGCTTCAAGACGTCAGAGATGATCTCAGAAATGAAATAAGGAAATCTGCAGAAAAAGCCAAGGAACACACTGATAAAGCAGTTGAAGAAATCAAAAAGATTATTCAAGAACATAGTGAAAAAATTAGTGAGTTGCAAGAATCCATAGAGAGACAGCATTCAGAAATCCAAAGGACTAATAATAAAATTACAGATTTAGACAACTCCACAGGAAGTCAGAGGAGCAGAATTGAGGAACTGGAATGCAGAGTGGGGGAGTTAGAGGATAAGGCAATTGACACCAGTATAGTTGAAGAAAAATCAGATAAAAGAATTTAAAAAAAGGAAGAAACCCTAAAAATCATGTGGGACTCTTATCAAGAAGAATAACTTGCATGTGTTTGGAGTTCCAGAACAGGGAGGGAAAACAGAAAATACAGAGAGAATAGTTGAAGATCTGTTGGCAGAAAACTACCCTGGCATTGTGAAAGATGAAAGGATATCTATACAAGATGCTCATCGAACACCATACAAGATAGATCCCAAAAGAAAATCACCAAAGCATATTATCATCAAACTGGCCAAAACCAAAGATAAAGAGAAAATCTGAAAAGCAGCCAGGGATAAACGAAAAGTCACCTACAAAGAGAATCAATAAGAATAAGTTCTGACTACTCGGCAGAAACTATGCAGTCAAGAAGGCAATGGGATGACATATGTAGAGCACTGAAGGAGAAAAACTGCCAGCCAAGGATCATATATCCAGCAAAACTCTCTCTCAAATATGAAGGTGAAATTAAGACATTTACAGATAAACGCAAGCTTAGATAATTTGCAAAAACCAAACCAAAGCTACAAGAATTACTAAAGGAAATTCTTTGGTCAGAAAATCAATAATATCAGATACCAATACAAAACAAGGTCACGGAACAAAACATCCTGATATAAACTCAAATAGGGAAATCACACACAAAAATATGATTTATTTAAAAAAGAAAAAATGCTCAAAACAGGGAATAGTTGAAGTCATTATGTAAAAGATTACAATAATCAAAAAAGAGGGACTAAATACAGGAGGCATAGATCTTCCATATGGAGAGGAAAACATGGAGATACAAAAAAAAAGGACGATACAAATTAGGCTTTTACTTAGAAAAATAGGAGTAAATATTAAGGTAACAACAAAGAGGTCTAACAAGTCCGTACTTCAAAATGAAAACCAAGATAAACATAACGACTCAGCAAAAATAAATTCAACTACTATGAAAATGAGGAGCACACAATTTACATAGAAAAACTTCTCAGCACAAAAAAAGTAAGTGGAAAAATGACATTGTCAACAACACACAGAAAAAGGCATCAAAATGGCAGCACTAAATTCATACTTATCTATTATTACGCTAAATGTAAATGGACTAAATGCACCAATAGAGAGTTGCAGACTGGATAAAAAAACACGATCTTTCTATATGCTGCCTACAAGAGACACACCTTAGACTTAGAGACACACACTGAAACTCAAAGGGTGGAAAAAATACATCATGCAAACAACAATCAAAAAACAGCAGGAGTGGCAATATTAATTTCTGACAAAATAGACTCTGAAGTTAAATCCATCACAAAGGATAAAGAAGGACACTACATAATGATTAAAGGGACAATTGACCAGGAAGATATAACCATACTAAATATTTATGCACCCAATGACAGGGTTGTACAATACATAAAACAAACTTTAACAGAATTGAAGTGAGATAGACGCCTCCACAATTATAGTAGGAGACTTCAACACACCACTTTCGGTGAAGGATAAGACTTCCAGTAAGATGCTCAATAGAGACACGGAAGATTTAATTGCTACAATCAACCAACTTGACCTCATAGACTTATACAGAACACTCCACCCAACTGCTGCAAAGTATACTTTTTTTCTAGTGCACATGGAACATTCTCTAAAATAGATCACATATTAGGTCATAAAACAATCCTTTGCAGAATCCAAAACGTTGAAATATTACAAAGCATCTTCTCAGACCATAAGGCCATAAAAGTAGAAATCAATAACAGAAAAATCAGGGAAAAGAAATCAAATACTTGGAAACTGAACTATACCCTGCTCAAAAAAGACTGGGTTATAGAAGACATTAAGGAGGGAATAAAGAAATTCATAGAGTGCAACGAGACTGAAACACTTCCTATCAAACCTCTGGGACACAGCGAAAGCAGTGCTCAGAGGTCAATTTATATTGATAAATGCGCACATACATAAAGAAAGAGCCAAAATCAGAGAACTGTCCCGACAACTTGAACAAATAGAAAGCGAGCAACAAAAGAATCCATCAGGCACCAGAAGAAAACAAATAATAAAAATTACAGCAGAATTAAATGAATTAGAGAACAGAAAAACAACTGAAGGAATTAACAAAGCCAAAAGAGGGTTATTTGAAAAAATTGATAAACCATTGGCCAGACTGACTAAAGAAATACAGGAAAGGAAACAAATAACCCAGATGAGAAATGAGATGGGCCATATCACAACAGACCCAACAGAAATTAAAAGAATCATATCAGATTACTACAAAAATTGTACTCTAACAAATTGAAAACTTAGAAGAAACGGATGAATTCCTAGAAACATACTACCTACCTAAACTAACACGATCAGAAGTAGAACAACTAAATAGACCCATAACAAAAGAAGCGATTGAAAAGTTAATCAAAAACTCCCAACAAGGGCTTCCAGCCAAGATGGCTGACTAGGTAGACGCTACCTCGGATCCCTCTTGCAACAAAGACTCAGAAAAACAAGTGAATCGATCACATACATGACAATCTACGAACCCTGAGCAACAAACACAGATTTAAAGAGTTGATCTGAGTGACAGAGACGGAGAATGAACAACTACGGGGAAGTAGAGACTGTTTTCGGAGCCTGGAGCCAGCATCTCAGTCAGGTAACCTTGGCGCCGGGCTTAGGAATGGATGCAGGGGAGCTGAACACAACATCCTGTGATGGTGCAAACACGGGGCGCAGCCCTACCCCCCTGAACTGACACCGGGAGGGGGCCCAGCTGGTCTGCGCGGGCGGCGCGGGGATGCGGCTGGCGGGAGAAGTCCCCGGGAGGCAGCGACTGGTATTGGAGCCGGGAGTGCAGCGTCCCAGCCGAGGAACCTTGACTCAGGGCTTTGGACTGGGTGCAGGAGAGCTGAGCAGGACATCCTGTGAAGGTGCAAACACGGAGCGCAGCCCTACCCCCCTGAACTGACCTCGGGAGGGGGGCCAGCCAGTCAGCGCGGGCGGCGCAGTGATGCGGCTGGTGGGAGGAGAAGTCCCCGGGAGGCAGTGTCTGGTTTTGGAGCTGGGAGTGCAGTGTCTCAGCCGGGGAACCTTGATGCTGGGCTTTGGAGTGGCAGTGGAGGAACTCACCGCGGCGTCTGTGGGCCAGACCCTTGGGGGCAATCTCTACCCAGCCAGCGCACATAGGCAACACGCCCCTCGGGAATCTCAGATAAAAGTCATCCCAAGCAAGATAAGTAACTTTGTCTATATTCCGAGGTGCTACTCTCTCCTGTTTTTATGAACCCTCTCCTCCCCTTCCCAGGCGGCTTCATTAACATTGGAATTTCCTGAGCGAGAGGGAGAACTGCTCTGCGGTTTTTCTCCCCACTCCCTTTTTTTTTTTTTGGTCTTTTTCTAACCCATTCTTCCGGCCTGAGAAAAGCAACCACAAAAAACCCAGGAACCAAAAATCCTTCCCTAATTGGACTAAAAACACAGAACCAGCTCCAGCCAAGCATAAGTGATCCAGTCTCCAGCTTTCATCCCTACAGGGGACAAGGTGGCTATTATAATGCAAAGGCATTTCTGATAGGGATCTGACTGCATTTTTTTTAGCGGATTTACTGGAAAGACAAGTTTCCCAGGTCTGCTATCTCTGCGTACTGAACAGAGCCCTCACTGACCCACAACAGGGAACTGAGGGCTGAAGCTCCCCCCACACCACCTAGCCTCCTGCTTTAGGGGTCTAAGGAGGGTGACACCTACCAATCTGCAGAGGTACTTGCATTGGGGGCCTAAGGTACAGCTGCAGAGCCCACCCACCAAAGTGCTTTAGGAATAGAGACACACCTACCTCACTGACATATGGGGGAAGCCTGTCAGCATCCTGCCCCCCCCAGAGTGTGAACCCCAGCTGCTACTAGAATCTGGGGCACACAACTATCCCCACTACTCAAGGTGGATAGGTGATAGGCTGCATCACACACTTGACCCAAAATCAGACTCTACTCAAGAATAGTGAATGGACTCAGGCATATATATCTGGTAACAACCCAAACCAGCTGGTAATAGGTCATAAGTAAGTCAAGGGCTACAACAATCAAGACAGCACAATCTAGTAGCCCATCCATGTATATTGAAAGAAAACAAAACAAGATAAGACTCAGTGAGCAAATATAGAATAAATCACTACAATATCTTAGTGATGGCTCGGAGACAGCAGTCGATATCAAAGCACATAAAGAAGCAGACCATGACTGCTTCTACAACCCCCCAAATGAATCAAAATCTTTCCCAAATGAAGATACAATCTTGGAATTATCAGATACAGAATATAAAAAACTAATTTACAGAATGCTTCAAGACATCAGGGATGACCTCAGAAATGAAATAAGGCAATCTGCAGAAAAAGCCAAGGAATACACTGATAAAACAGTTGCAGAACTCAAAAAGATTATTCAAGAACATAGTGGAAAAATTAGTAAGTTGCAAGAATCCATAGAGAGACAGCATTCAGAAATCCAAAAGATTAACAATAAAATTACAGAATTAGACAACGCAATATGAAGTCAGAGGAGCAGACTCGAGCAATTAGAATGCAGAGTGGGAGATCTGGAGGACCAGGGAATTAACACCAACATAGCTGAAAAAACAATCAGATAAAAGAATTTTAAAAAATGAAGAAACCCTAAGACTCATGTGGGACTCTATCAAGAAGGATAACTTGCGTGTGATTGGAGTCCCAGAACAGGGAGGGAGGACAGAAAACACAGAGAGAATAATTGAAGATCTGCTGACAGAAAACTTCCCTGACATCATGAAAGACAAAAGGATATCCATCCAAGATGCTCATCGAACCCCATTTAAGATTGATCCAAAAAGAAAATCACCAAGACATATTCTCATCAAACTTGCCAAAACCAAAGATAAAATTTTAAAAGCAGCCAGGGATAAATGAAAGGTCTCCTACGAGGGAGAATCAATAAGAATAAGTTCAGACTTTTACTCAGCAGAAACCATGCAGGCAAGAAGGCAATGGGATGACATATACAGAGCACTGAAGGAGAAAAACTGCCAGCCAAGGATCATATACCCAGCAAAACTCTCTCTGAAATATGAAGGTGAAATTAAGATATTTACAGATAAACACAAGCTTAGAGAATTTGCAACAACCAAACCAAAGCTACAAGAAATACTAAAGGAAATCGTTTGGTCAGAAAACCAATAATATCAGATACCAAAACAACACAAGGTCACAAAACATCCTGATATCAACTCAAATAGGGAAATCACAAAAACAAATTAAGATTAATTAAAAAAAAATGCTCAAAACAGGGAATCGTTGAAGTCAATATGTAAAAGATCACAATAATCAAAAAGAGGGACTAAATACAGGTGGCATAGAACTGCCATATGGAGAGAGATACAAGGCGGTATAGGACAATACAAGTTAGGTTTTTACTCAGAAAAATAGGGGTAAATATTAAGGTAACCACAAAGAGGCATAACAAGTCCATAACTCAAAATAAAAACCAAGAAAAACATAACGACTCAGCAAACACAAAGTCAAATACTATGAAAATGAGAAACACACAATCTACAAAGAAAACCGTCTCAGCACAAAAAAGTAAGTGGAAAAATGAAATTGTCAACAACACACATAAAACAGCATCAAAATGACAGCCCTCAACACATACTTATCTATAATTACGCTGAATGTAAATGGACTAAATGCACCAATAAAGAGACAGGGAGTCTCAGACTGGATAAAGAAACATGATCTGTCTATATGCTGCCTACAAGAGACACACCTTAGACTTAGAGACACAAATGAACTAAAACTCAAAGGATGGAAAAAAATATATGAAGCAAACAATAAGCAAAAAAGAGCAGGAGTAGCAATATTAATTTCTGACAAAATAGACTTTAAAGTTAAATCCACCACAAAGGATAAAGAAGGACACTACATAATGATTAAAGGGACAATTGACCAGGAAGATATAACCATACTAAATATTTATGCACCCAATGACAGGGTTGTACAATACATAAAACAAACTTTAACAGAACTGAAAAATGAGATAGACATCTCCACAATTATAGTAGGAGACTTCAACACACCACTTTCGGAGAAGGACAGGACATCCAGTAAGAAGCTCAATAGAGACACGGAAGACCTAATTGCTACACTCAACCAACTTGACCTCATTGACTTATACAGAACACTCCACCCAACTGCTGCAAAGTATACTTTTTTTCTAGCGCACATGGAACATTCTCCAGAATAGACCACATATTAGGTCATAACAAAAACCTTTGCAGAATCCAAAACATTGAAATATTACAAAGCATCTTCTCAGACCATAAGGCCATAAAAGTGGAAATCAATAACAGAAAAATTAGGGAAAAGAAATCAAATACTTGGAAACTGAACAATACCCTCCTGAAAAAACACTGGGTTATAGAAGACATTAAGGAGGGAATAAAGAAATTCATAGAATGCAACGAGAATGAAAACACTTCCTATCAAAACCTCTGGGACACAGCAAAAGCAGTGCTCAGAGGTCAATTTATATCGATAAATGCACAAATACAAAAAGAAGAAAGAGCCAAAATCAGAGAACTGTCCCTACAACTTGAACAAATAGAAAGTGAGCAACAAAAGAATCCATCAGGCACCAGAAGAAAACAAATAATGAAAATTAGAGCTGAACTAAATGAATTACAGAACAGGAAAACAATTGAAAGAATTAACAAAGCCAAAAGCTGGTTCTTTGAAAAAATTAAAGAAATTGATAAACCATTGGCCAGACTGAGTAAAGAAATACAGGAAAGGAAACAAATAACCTGAATAAGAAACGAGATGGGCCACATCACAACAGACCCAACAGAAATTAAAAGAATCATATCAGATTATTACGAAAAATTGTACTCTAACAAATTTGCAAACCTAGAAGAAATGGATGAATTCCTGGAAAAACACTACCTACCTAACACAATCAGAAGTAGAACAACTAAATAGACCCATAACAAAAAAAGAGATTGAAACGGTAATCAAAAAACTCCCAACAAAAAAAAAGCCCTGGCCTGAATGGCTTTACTGCAGAGTTCTACCAAACTTTCAGAGAAGAGTTAACACCACTACTATTAAAGGTATTTCAAAGCATAGAAAATGAGGGAATACTACCTAACTCATTCTATGAAGCCACCATCTCCCTGATACCAAAACCAGGTAAAGACATCACAAAAACATAGATGCAAAAACCTCAACAAAATTCTAGCCAATAGAATTCAACAACATATCAAAAAATTAATCCATCGTGACCAAGTGGGATTTATACCAGGTATGCAAGGCTGGTTTAATATTAGAAAAACCATTAATGTAACCCACCATATAAATAAAACAAAAGACAAAAACCACATGATCTTATCAATTGATGCAGAAAAGGCATTTGACAAAGTCCAAAAACCATTTATGATAAAAACTCTCAGCAAAATAGGAATTGAAGGAAAATTCCTCGACATAATGAAGGGCATCTATACAAAGCCAACAGCCAACATCATTCTAAATGGAGAGAGCCTGAAAGCATTTCCCTTGAGAACGGGAACCAGACAGGGATGCCCTTTATCACCGCTCTTATTCAACATTGTGCTAGAGGTCCTAGCCAGAGCAATTAGGCTAGACAAAGAAATAAAGGGCATCGGCATTGGCAAGGAGGAAGTAAAATTATCTCTATTTGCAGATGACATGATCTTATACACAGAAAACCCTAAGGAATCCTCCAGAAAACTACTGAAACTAATAGAAGAGTTTGGCAGAGTCTCAGGTTATAAGATAAACATACAAAAATCACTTGGATTCCTCTACATTAACAAAAAGAACATCGAAGAGGAAATACCAAATCAATACCATTCACAGTAGCCACCAAGAAGATAAAATATTTAGGAATAAATCTTACCAAAGATGTAAAAGACCTATACAAAGAAAACTACAAAGTACTACTACAAGAAACTAAAAAGGACCTACTTAAGTGGAAAAACATACCTTGCTCATGGATAGGAAGACTTAACATAGTAAAAATGTCTATTCTACCAAAAGCTATCTGTACATACAATGCACTTCCGATCCAAATTCCAATGACATTTTTTAATGTGATAGAGAAACAAATCACCAACTTCATATGGAAGGGAAAGAAGCCTCGGATAAGCAAAGCATTACTGAAAAAGAAGAAAGTGGGAGGCCTCACTCTACCTGATTTCAGAACTTATTATACAGCCACAGTAGTCAAAACAGCCTGGTACTGGTACAACAACAGACACATAGACCAATGGAACAGAATTGAGAACCCAGATATAAATCCATCCACATATGAGCAGCTGATATTTGACAAAGGCCCAGTGTCAGTTAAGTGGGGAAAAGATAGTCTTTTTAACAAATGGTGCTGCATAACTGGATATCCATTTGCAAGAAAATGAAACAGGACCCATACCTCACACCATGCACAAAAACTAACTCCAAGTGGATCAAAGACCTAAACATAAAGACTAAAATGATAAAGATCATGGAGGAAAAAATAGGGACAACCTTAGGAGCCGTAATACAAGGCATAAACAGAATACAAAACATTACCAAAAATGACAAAGAGAAACCAGACAACTGGGAGCTCCTAAAAATCAAACACCTATGCTCATCTGAAGACTTCACCAAAAGAGTAAAAAGACCACCTATAGACTGGGAAAGAATTGTCAGCTATGACATCTCCGACCAGCGCCTGATCTCTAAAATCTATATGATTCTGTCAAAACTCAACCACAAAAAGACAAACAACCCAATCAAGAAGTGGGCAAAGGATATGAACACGCACTTCACCAAAGAAGATAGTCAGGTAGCTAACAGATACATGAGAAAATGCTCTTGATCATTAGCCATTAGAGAAATGCAAATTCAAACTACGATGAGATTCCATCTCACTCCAACAAGGCTGGCATTAATCCAAAAAACACAAAATAATAAATGTTGGAGAGGCTGTGGAGAGATTGGAACTCTTATACACTGCTGGTGGGAATGTAAAATGGTACAACCGCTTTGGAAATCTATCTGGCGTTATCTTAAACAGTTAGAAATAGAACTACCATACAACCCAGAAATCCCACTCCTCGGAATATACCCTAGAGAAATAAGAGCCTTCACAGAAACAGATACATGCACACCCATGTTTATTGCAGCTCTGTTTACAATAGTAAAAAGCTGGAAGCAACCAAGGTGTCCATCAACGGATGAATGGTTAAATAAATTGTGGTGTATTCACACAATGGAACACTACGCATCGATAAAGAACAGTGACGAATCTGTGAAATATTTCATAACATGGAGGAACCTGGAAGGCATTATGCTGAGTGAAATTAGAGGCAAAAGGACAAATATTGTATAAGATCACTATTATAAGATTTGAGAAATAGTATAAACTGAGAAGAACACATACTTTTGTGGTTACGAGGGGGGGAGGGAGGGAGGGTGGAAGAGGGTTGTTTACTGATTAGTAGATAAGAACTACTTTAGGTGAAGAGAAGGACAACACTCAATACACGGAAGGTCAGCTCAACTGGACTGGACCAAAAGCAAAGAAGTTTCCGGGATAAAATGAATGCTTCAAAGGTCAGCGGAGCAGGGGCGGGGGTCTGGGGAACATGGTTTGAGGGGACTTCTAAGTCAATTGGCAAAATAATACTATTATGAAGACATTCTGCATCCCACTTTGAAATGTAGCGTCTGGGGTCTTAAATGCTAACAAGCGGCCATCTAAGATGCATCAATGGGTCTCAACCCACCTGGAGCAAAGGAGAATGAAGAACACCAAGGTCACACGATAACTATGAGCTCAAGAGATATAAAGGGCCACATGAACCAGAGACTTACATCATCCTGAGACCAGAAGAACTAGTTGGTGCCCGGCCACAACCGATGACTGCCCTGACAGGGAGCACAACAGAGAACCCCTGAGGGAGCTGGAGATCAGTGGGATGCAGACCCCAAATTCTCATAAAAAAGACCAGACTTAATGATCTGACTGAGACTAGAGGAATCCTGGCGGTCATGGTCCCCAAACCTTCTGTTGGCCCAGGACAGGAACCATTCCCGAAGACAACTCATCAGACATGGAAGGGACTGGACAATGGGTAGGAGAGAGATGCTGATGAAGAGTGAGCTACTTGTATCAGGTGGACACTTGAGACTGTGTTGGCATCTCCTGTCTGGAGGGGAGATGGGAGGGTAGAGAGGGTTAGAAACTGGCAAAATTGCCACGAAAGGAGAGACTGGAAGGGCTGACTCATTAGGGGGAGAGTAAGTGGGAGTATGGAGTAAGGTGTATATAGGCTTATATGTGACAGACTGACTTGATTTGTAAATGTTCACTTAAAGCTCAATAAAAATTATTTAAAAAATTTTTTTTAATTCATATGGGTGAAAATGTACATTAAACTCTCTGTTACATGTCATGATCAAGTTTTTAGTAGTGTGTAATACTTTAGTTTAAAGTCAGATTTATTTATTTTTAATGTTAAAGAACATCATACAATTTTCCGACATTAATTCATTGGGATTTTCATCGTATTTTGCTCTTTTATCTTTGTGTGCTATTAGAACTTCTCATAGGTGTTGGGAAGAACAAGATGGGTGAAAACTTTACAGTAAGATATTTCATTCTTTTTGAAATTACGATGATTTTCTTCATCAAAGGTTTATAGACAGTTTTGGTCTTTTTGCATCACATGGTGTAATTACGAAGGCTTAGATGATATCTGTGTTAAAAGAGCATTAAAAATAAAATTTTTTTCTGTATATTAATTTTCCCACCCTTGAAAATACTGAAGTTCATTTTGTATGTACTGGGGTGGTGATGGTAATATTTAATAATTGTAACAATACCTCTCATAGAGCCCTCCCTCTGTGCCCGTTTCTGTAGTTACCACTTCACACTTATTTAATCCTTCCAAAATCTGTATGTGATTGATATTATTATATCCTTTTAACTGACCCAGTTTAATGACACAAATTTTCCAAGATACCATAGTTGGTAAGTGACAGAGTCAGGATCTGAGCCCAAACAATCTGTTTTCACAGTTAGATCTTTTATACCATGGCTTCTTTGTGAACTAAAGATTGTGCCCAGTGCCTGGATGACTGGACAACTCCAAGATGAAGAGTCTCAATGTCTTATCAGCTGAGTCAGTGAACTCTTCCTTATTTTACGACAAATTCTCTATTATGTTGTCTAGTGGCATCCTACAGGATTTACGTGGATCTTTTTCAGCACAGCCAACCAAAGCTAAGGTATGGATATGGATAAGCTATCGCAGCTGCCTTCCCTGCCCTTGCACCATCACTTTGTGTCCTACCTGTGCCCGGTGGACCGTCTGCTTCAGACACTGCCGCTTCCAGCATTGGGTGGAAAGCTGGAAAGGCTATGAAAGAGATGGGGCTGGAGCAAGGAGGTCTAGGGAAGCAGAAAGGGGAAGTCATTGGGAAACTTTTTACGGAGTCAGAATCAAGGCTCTAAAGCAGGTTTTCCAGTTCTCAGTGCTGCCCAATAATTGCATCTTTCCATTGATTAGTCTATTCTTTAGTATTCTATCCAACAAATGTTTATTGAGTGCTGCTATGTACTGGGCACTGTTCTAGGCAGTGGGTATCCAGCAGTGAATGAAAAACGGCAAGACTCTGCCCTCATGGAACATACATCCTATAGTCAGGAAGATAGATAATAAATAAACAGACAAATAAGATGGTGAAATGTGCTTTGGAGAAAAGCATGAAGCTGCATAAGAGGAAAGGGAATTCTAGGAGAGGGTGAGAAGGTAGATGCGGGAAGGAGGATTGCTTTTAATGTAGGGTGGAAGGGAAGGTGTCTATGATAAGGTGACATTTGAGTCGAGCACAAGCCGTGGGAATGGCTGAAGAAAGACCATTTCAGGAGAGGGCACAAGTACAAAGGTCCTGAGGCAAGAGCCTGCCTGATGTGTTAGAGAAACAGTAAGGAAACCAGAAAGGCTGTAATGGAGCAAGGGGGGAATGCAGTAGGAGGTGAGACCAAAGTAGTCATGGAAGCCAGGTCATGTAGGACTTGTTAGCCACTTAGAGGACTTTGACTTTTCCTTTGAGAGAAAAGGCAAAGTTTAAGTAGAAGAGTGACATAATATGACTTATGTTCCATACAAGCATTCCCTTTCCTCACACTTTACCTCTGCATGAACATTACAAAACTTTACATCCAAAAGAATAAGTTCCTTTTACCTATACATCATGTTGGCTTTCAACAGAAAATTACAAGGCATACTATAAAGCAAAAAACAATCTGAAGAGAAAGGCTAGGTATCACAAGCAGACTCAGATAATGCCAGAGGTGTTAGAATTATCAGACTGGGGATTTCAAATGACTATGATTAATATGTTAAGGGCTCTGATGGAAAAAGTGGACAACAGGCAAGAATAGATGAGCAGTCTAACCAAAAAAATTGTGAACAATAAGGAAATGTGAGAAATCAAAATTTGCAGCAGAAATGAATAAGGCATTTGATGCACCTACTGGAAATAGCTGAGGGAAGAATCAGTGAGCTTGAAGATATTTCAGTAGCAACTTCTCAAACTGAAAGTCAAAGAGAAAAAAGATTGGAGGGAAAAAAGGACTATCCAAGAACTGTGGGACAATCACAAAACATGTAACATATGCATAATGGGAATACTAAGAAGAGAAGAGAGAAATGAACAGAAGAAAGACTTGAAGCAGTAAGGACTGAGAATTTTCCAAAATTGTTGACAGACACCAAACTACAAATCCAGTAGCCCCAGAAAACACTGAAATAAAAAAAAAAAAAATTTTTTTTTCACCCAGCAAGATAAATTCAAAACCAAAACCTGTTGCTGTCGGGCCGATTCCGACTCATAGTGACAAAGCAAGGTATATACGAAAAAATCTGCACCCAGGCATATCATATTCAAATTGCAGAAAGTCAAACAAAAAGAGTAACACCTCTTCCTTTTTAATTGTTAGAACACATAGAGAAATCAGTAAGGATATAAAAGATTTGAATAGCATTATCAACCAAATTAACCTAATTGCCATTTACAGAAATAATACACTTAACCATTGCAGAGTCTAATTCTTTGCAAGTATACATGCAGCATTCATCAAACTAGACCGTATAACCCAAATTCTAACTCATGGTGACCCCATGTGTTATAGTAGAACTGTTCCATAGGGTCTTCTTGGCTCTAATCTTTATGGAAGCAGATTGCCAGGCCCTTATTCTGTGGTGCCACTGGGTAGGTTTGAACCACCAACCTTCAGGTTAGTAGACAAAAGCAAACCACTTGTGCCACCTAAGGACTTTAGATACCCATTGCTATTGAGTCAGTTTTGACTCATAGCGACCCTAGTACTGGGTATAAGTGCCTCATAGGGTTTCCAAGGCTGTAATCTTATGGAAGAAGACTGCCACATCTTTTTCCTACAAAGCAGCTGGTGCATTCGGACCTCTAAGCCTTCGGTTAGCATCCGAGTGCTTAACCAATGTACCACCAGGGCACCTTAAGTACCTTATACTGTTGAGTCGATTCTGATTCATAGTGACTCCATCGGACAGAGTAGAACTGCCCCATGAAGTTTCCATGGAGCCACTGGTGAATTCAAACTGCTGACCTTTTGGTTAGCAGCCACATCCCTTAACCACTATGCCACTGCCCTAAAACAGCTTTCAATACATTAAGGAGGATCGGCATCATAGAGTATGTTATCTGACCACAATGCTATGAAATTAGAAACCAATAACAATAAAATATCTATAAATTTTCCAAATAGTAGAAAATTAAGCAGTGTACTTCTAAATAATTCTTGGTTCAAAGAAGAAATCACAAAGGAAATTAGAAAATACTCTTTCTGGTATAATAATATGTTTCTAGTGAAGGTTTACATAGCAGTTTAGGTTCTCATTCAACAATTTCTGCACAGATTGTTCAGTGACATTGGGTACATTCTTCATGATTCGTGAACTTTCTCAATATTTCTGTTGTGGTTGTTCCACTTTCATTAATCTAGTTGCCCTGCCTCCTTGCATTCTTACCTTGGTTTTAAAGTAATTGTTGACTATTTGGTCTCATAAAGATGATTTTTTATAGGATCACAGTAGTCATGGGTGGTATTCTTTAAAATTTTTTCTTTTTTTTAATCTATTATTTAGCTAAAAGATAACCTCAGGGTCTAGTTTCAGTTCAAGGTTTAAAGAGTATCTCAGGACAGTAGTCCTGCAGTCTCAACCAGTCGAGTAAGTCTGGTTTTTGTTTAGTTTTTTATGAATTTGAGGTTCTGTTCCACATTTTTGTCCCATACTATCAGGGTCCATCTACTGTGGCCCTGATAAGAATGGTCCGAGGTGGTAGCCGGGCACCATCTAGTTTTTTTCTGGTAGATGAGGTCATGGCTCATGCAGACTCTTTGTCCTGTGTAGACTAGTTTCTTCTTTGAGCCTTTGGTTTCTTTCTTTCTTTTGTTCTGGAGGAGTAGAGAGCAATAGTTGTATCCTAGATAGGCAATTGCAAGCTTCCAATAATCTAATTCCCCTGACTCTTACATTCTTATCTTTGTTTTAAAGTAATTGTTTACCATTTGCTCTCATATAGATGATTTTTTTAAAGGGACACATTACTTATGAGAGGTATTCGTTATTTTGTGAGCCAATCTATTATTTAGCTGCTGGGATTAGTTTCAGTTCAAAGTTTGAAGAGTATCTCAAAGCAGTGATTTCAGGGAGTCCTCAAGTGTGAACCAGTCCAGTAAGACCCCTCTTTTTCTGTATTTGATGATAAATATATATTTTCTATTTTGCTTTAAGTGGAAGTTTACAAATCAAGTCAGTCTCTCTCATAAAAACTTATATACACCTTGCTACCAAAACCAAACCCACTGCCATTGAGTCAATTCCGACTCATAGGGACCCTATAGGGCAAAGTAGAACTGCCCTGTAGAGTTTCCAAGGAGCACCTAGGTGGATTCGACCCGCTGACCTTTTGGTTAGCAGCTGTAGCACTTAACCACTACTCCACCAGGGTTTCATATACACCTTGCTACATACCCCCAATTACTCTCCCCCCTAATGAGATAGCCTGCTCCCTCCTTCCACTCTCTTTTTCCATGTCCATTTTGCAAGCTTCTAAGCCCCTCTACCCTGCCATCTCCCCTCCAGTCAGGAGGTGCCAACATAGTCTCAAGTGTCCACCTGGTCCAAGTAGTTCACTCCTCACCAACATCCCTCTACTACCCATTGTCCAGTTCAATCCATGCCCAACGAGCTGGCTTCTGGAATGGTTCCTGTCCTGGGCCAACAGAAGGTCTGGGGACCATGACCACTGGGGTCCTTATGAGAATTTGGGGTCTGCATCCCACTGCTCTCCTGCTCCCTCAGGAGTTCTCTGCTGTGTTCCCTGTCAGGGCAGTCATCAGTTGTGGCTGGGCACCATCTAGATCTTCTGGTCTCAGGATAATGTAGTCTCTGGTTCATATAGCCCTTTCTGTCTCTTGGGCTTGTAATTACCTTGTGTCCTTGGTGTTCTTCATTATCCTTTGATCCAGGTGGGTTGAGACTCATTGATGCACCTTAGATGGCTGCTTGCTAGCATTTAAGATCCCAGACGCCACCCTTCAAAGTGGGATGCAGAATGTTTTCTTAATGGATTTTATTATGCCAATGGACTTAGATGTCCCCTGAAACCACGGTCCCCAAACCCCTGCCCCTGCTTCGCTAACCTTTGAAGCATTCAGTTTATTCAGGAAACTTCTTTGCTTTTGGTTTAGTCCAGTTGTGCTGACCTCCGCTGTATTGACTGTTGTCCTTCCCTTCACCTAAAGTAGTTCTTATCTACTATCTAATTAGTAAATATCCTTCTCCCACCCTCCCTCCCTCCCTCCTCTCATAACCACAAAACAATGCATTCTTCTCAGTTTAAACTATTTCTCAAGATCTTATAATAGTGGTCTTATACAATATTTGTCCTTTTGCAACTGACTAATTTCACTCAGCGTAATGCCTTCCGGGTTCCTGCATGTTATGAAATGTTTCACAGATTCATCACTGTTCTTTATAGATGCGTAGTATTCCATTGTGTGAATATACCATAATTTATTTATCCATTCATCCTTTGATAGGTACCTTGGTTGCTTCCATTTTTTTGCTATTGTAAATAGTGCTGCAATAAACATGGGTGTGCGTATACCTGTTAGTGTAAAGGCTCTTATTTCTCTAGGAAATATTCCGAGGAGTGGGGTCGCTGGGTCCTATGGTAGTTCTATTTCTAGCTTTTTAAGGAAGCGCCGAATAGATTTCCAAAATGGTTGTACCATTTCACATTCCCACCAGCGGTGTATAAGTGTTGCAATGTCTCCAAAGCCTCTCCAACATTTATTATTTTGTGTTTTTGGATTAATGCCAGCCTTGTTGGAGTGAGATGGAATCTCATTGTAGTTTTGATTTGCATTTCTCTAATGGCTAATGATCGAGAGCACTTCATGTATCTGTTAGATGCCTGAATGTCGTCTTTAGTGAAGTGTCTGTTCATATAGTTTTCCCATTTTTAATTGGGTTGTTTGTCTTTTCGTAGTTGAGTCTTAGCAAAATCATGTAGACTTTAGAGATCAGGTGCTGGTAGGAGATGTCATAGCTGAAAATTTTTTCCCAATCTGTAGGTGGTCTTTTTACTCTTTTGGTGAGGTCTTTAGATGAGCGTAGGTGTTTGATTATTATTAATAGCTCCCAGTTATCTGGTTTCTCTTCAGCATTTTTAGTAATGTTTTGTATTCAGTTTATGCCATGTATTAGGGCTCCTAACGTTGTCTCTATTTTTTCTTCCATGATCTTTATCGTTTTAGACTTTATGTTTATGTCTTTGATCCATTTGGAGTTAGTTTTTGTGCATGATCTGAGGTATGGGTCCTGTTTCAGTTTTTTGCAGATGGATATCCAGTTATGCCAGCATCATTTGTTAAAAAGACTGTCTTTTCACCAATTAACTGACACTGGGCCTTTGTCAAATATCAGCTGCTCATATGTGGATGGATTTATATCTGGATTCTCAATTCTGTTCCATTGGTCTATGTGTCTGTTGTTGTACCAGTACCAGGCTGTTTTGACTACTGTGGCTGTATAATAGGTTCTGAAATCAGGTAGAGTGAGGCCTCCCACTTTCTTCTTTTCCAGCAATGCTTTACTTATCCAGGACTTCTTTCCCTTCCATACGAAGTTGGTGATTTGTTTCTCCATCTCATTAAAAAATGTCACTGGAATTTGGATCAGAACTGCATTGTATATATAGCTGGCTTTTGGTAGAATAGACATTTTTACAATGTTAAGTCTTCCTATCCAGGAGCAAGGTATGTTTTTCCACTTACGTATGTCCCTTTTGGTTTCTTGTAGTAGTACCTTGCAGTTTTCTTTGTATAGATCTTGTATGTTTCTGGTTAGATTTATTCCTAAGTATTTTATCTTCTTCGGGGCTACTGTGAATGGAATTGATTTGATGATTTCCTCTTTGATCTTCTTTTCGTTGATGTAGAGGAGTCCAAATAATTTTTGTATGTTTATCTTGTAACCTGATACTCTGCTGAACTATTAGTTTCAGTAGTTTTCTTGAGGATTCTTTAGGGTTTTCTGTGTATAAGATCATGTCATCTGCAAACAGAGATATTTTTACTTCTTCCTTACCAATCTGGATGCCCTTTATTTCTTTATCCAGCCTAATTGCTCTGGCTAGGACCTCCAGCACAAGGTTGAATAAGAGTGGTGATAAGGGGCATCCTTGTCTGGTTCCCATTGTTAAGGGGGATGTTTTTAGAATGTCTCCATTAAGGATGATGTTGGCTGTTGGTTTTGTATAAATGCCCTTTATTATGCTGAGGAGTTTTCCTTCTATTCCTATTTTGTTGAAAGTTTGTATCATGAATGGGTGCTGGACTTTGTCAAATGCCTTTTCTGCATCAATTCATAAAATCAAGTGGTTCTTGTATTTTGTTTTATTTATATGGTGAATTACACTAATTGTTTTTCTAATATTCAACCATCCTTGCATAAAAAAAAATACCTGGTATAAATCCCACTTGGTTGAGGTCGATTATTTTTTAGATATGTTGTTGAATTCTATTGGCTAGAATTTTGTTGAGGATTTTGCATCTATGTTCATGAAGGATATAAGTCTTTAATTTTCTTTTTTTGTGTTGTCTTTAGCTGGTTTTGGTATCACGGATATGCTGGCTTCATAGAATAAGTTAGGGAGTATTCCATCCTTTTCTATGCTTTGAAATACCTTTAGTAGTAGTGGTGTTAAGTCTTCTCTGAAAGTTTGGTAGAACTCTACAGTGAAGCCGTCAGGACCAGGGTTTTTTTTTGGGGGGGGGGGAGTTTTTTGATTACCTCTTCAATCTCTTTTTTGTTATGGATCTATTTAGTTGTTCTACTTCTGTTTGTTTTAGCTTAGGTAGTTAGTGTGTTTCTAGGAATTCATCCATTTCTTCTAGGTTTTCAAATTTTTTAGAGTACAATTTTTTAAAGTAATCTGATAGGATTCTTTTAATTTCAGTTGTGTCTGTTGTGATATGGCCCATCTCATTTCTTTTTTGGGTTATTTATTTCCTTTCCTGTATTTCTTTAGTCAGCCTGGCCAATGGTTTATCAATTTTGTTGATTTTTTCAAAGAACCAGCTTTTGGGCTTGTTAACTCTTTCAATTGTTTTTCTGTTCTCTAATTCATTCAATTATGCTCTAATTTTTATTATTTGTTTTCTTCTGGTTCCTCAAGGTTTCTTTTGTTGCTCTCTTTCTATTTGTTCAAGTTGTAGGGACAGTTCTTTGATTTTGGCTCTTTCTTCTCTCTTTATATGTGTGCATTAGTTGATATAAATTGACCTCCGAGCACTGCTTTAGCTGTGTCCCAAAGGTTTTGATAGGAAGTGCTTTAAGTTGCATTGCATCCTATGAATTTCTTTAGTCCCTCCTTAATGTATTGTATAACCCAGTCTTTTTTGAGCAGGGTATTGTTCAGTTTCCAAGTATTTGATTTGTTTTCCCATTATTGATTTCTACTTTTATGGCCTTATGGTCTGAGAAGATGCTTTGTAATATTTCAATGTCCTGGATTCTATATAGGTTTGCTTTATGACCTAATATGTGGTCTATTCTAGAGAATGTTCCACATTCACTAGAAAAGAAAGTCTCCTTTGCAGCTGTTGGATGGAGTGTTCTGTATAAGTCTATGAGATTAAGTTAGTTGATTGTGGCAATTAGATCTTCTGTGTTTTTGTTCAGCTTCTTACTGGATGTCCTGTCCGTCACTGAAATTGGTGTTTTGAAGTCTCCTACTATAATTGTGGAGGTGTCTAATCTCACTTGTCAATTCTGTTAGTTTGTTTTATGTATCTTACAGGCTTGTCATTGGGTGCATAAATATTTAATATGGTTATATCTCCCTGGTAAATTGTCCCTTTAATCATTATGTAGTGTCCTTTTTTATCATTTGTGGTGGATTTAACTTTAAAGTCTATTTGGTCAGGAATTGATATTGCCACTCCTGCTCTTTTTTGATTGTTGTTTGCTTGATATATTTTTTCCATCCTTTGAGTTTTAGTTTATTTGTGTCTCTAAGTCTAAGGCATGTCTCTTGTAGGCAGCATATAGACGCATCATGTTTTTTTATCCAGTCTGTGGCTCTCTGTCTCTTTATCGGTGCACTTAAGCCTTTTACATTCAGCGTAATTATAGATAAGTGTGAGTTTAGTGCTGTCATTTTGATGCCTTTTTCTGTGTGTTGTTGACAGTTTCATTTTTCCACTTCCTTTTTTTTGTGCTGAGAATTTTTTCTTTGTAAATTGTGTGTTCCTCATTTTCATAGTAGTTGAATTTATTTTTGCTGAGTCATTATGTTTATCTTGGTTTTTATTTTGAAGTATGGAATTGTTAGACCTCTTTGTGGTTACCTTAATATTTACCCCTATGTCTCTAAGTAAAAACCTAGCTTGTATCATCCTATATCAGCTTGGTTTCCTCTTCATATGGAAGATCTATGCCTCCTGTATTTAGTCCCTCTTTTTTGATTATTGTCATCTTTTACATAATGACATCAGTGATTCCCTGTTTCGGTCATTTTTTTAAATTTATGTTATTTTGTTTTTGTGATTTCCCTATCTGAGTAGATATCAGGATGTTCTGTTTTGTGACCTTGTGTTGTGTTGGTATGTGATATCATTGATTTTCTGACCAAAGAATTTTCTTTAGTAATTCTTATAGCTTTGGTTTGGTTTTTGCAATGTCTCTAAGCTTGTGTTTATCTGTAAATGTCTTAATTTCACCTTTTTATTTGAGAGAGAGTTTTGCTGGATATATGATTCTTGCCTGGCAGTTTTTCTCCTTCAGTGCTCTATATATGTCATCCCATTGCCTTCTTGCCTGCATGGTTTCTGCCTAGTAGTCTGAACTTATTCTTATTGATTCCCCTTTGTAGGTGACTTTTTGTTTATCCCTGGCTGTTTTTAAAATTTTCTATTTATTTTGGTTTTGGCACATTAGATGATAATATATCTTCTTCCTTTTTAGAAGCAGCACAGCTGTATGCCCTGTCTGGTAGGAAGGCTGGGAGGTTAAATCTGGAATCAGGGGCTTTACAAAGAGCAAGCTTGAGAGGGTTCACATTTCAATCGAGTTTATTTCTCATTTTAGGAATGGCCTTTTAAGCAGCAATCTTTGGATTTGGACTAAGTGTGCATTTCTTAAATGGGAGTGTATTTGCTTAGGTCTTATATATCAGAAAGTATAACGAATCCTGGAGCTTTATTTGATTCCATAAATATTTTGAATTTTCTTTTTATTGTGGTCAATATATATGTAACAACACACGTGTGATTCCCACCTTCTTCACATGCACAATTCGGTGACACTGTGTTCATCATGTTGTGCAAGCACCACCGCCATCTGTTTCTAAGCATGTTACTTTTTTAAAAATAATATTTTACTGTGTTTTAGGTTCCCGTTCAACAATTTCTCCACAATTTGTTCAGTGACATTGGTTATGTTCTTCGCAATTCTTGAACATTATCCTCATTTACGTTCTGGTTTTTCTGTTCCCTATAATCTCGTTTCCCTGACTCTGACATTCTCATCTTTGTTTAAATTGTTGACCGTCTGGTCCCATATAGGTGATTTTTAAGGAGCACAGTGTTTACAGGTGATGTTCATTATTTTGGGAGCCAGTCTGTTATTCAGGTACAAGGTGACCTCAGGGGTTATACTCAGTTCAAAATTTGAAGAGTATTTCAGGGCAATGATTTCGGGGAGTCCTCAAATCTGAACCAGTCCAGTAAACTTTTTTTTTTTTAATGAATTTGAGATTTTGTTTTACATTTTTCTCCCATTCTGTCAGAATCCATCTATTGTGGCCCTAATCACAAGGAATGGTAGTGATAGCTGGGCACTAGCTAGTTTTTCTGGTCTCAGGGCAGATGAGGCCGTGGTTTCTGTAGACTATTTGTCTTGTAGACAAGTTTCTTTGAGTCTTTGGCTTCTGTTTTGCTGCAGAGGAGTAGTAGAGACCAATAGTTGTAACTTAGAATGCTGCTATCAAGCTTTTGAAATCCCAGACACTATTCAGCAAACTAAGAGTTAAAATATAACTTTATGAACTATATCATGCCAGTGGACCAAGATGTTCCACGAGACTGTGGTCCTAACACTTCAAATCCAGAAAAACAATTCTGTGAGGTGTTTGATTATATCTAAGAAATATTTATTACTATTTCCTCTATGTGATTTATTATATATATTAATATGTGTGCATAGAATCCAATAGATATATATACATGTATGTTTACACCTATATACACACTTATGTATACTTATATATACTTACTTATACACATATATGCCTGCGTGTGTGTGTGTATATATATATATATATATATATATATATATATATATATATGTACACATACTCGCAAATATATTTTTTGGTTGTTTTTGCTTATCTTTCAAAATTATGTATTACATGCTATCACCAACAAGTTCTTTTTCCTTGTGTACATTTTACTGACATGGTTTGCCTTCATCTAGCTGTATACATTTCACTCTCATTTGGTGTTACCTTTTTTCCATCACCAGAAATAATAATTGTTTACTATCTAGTGAGTGAATTTTCATTTTCCCCCACCCCATCTCTGGTAACGCTAATGAACATTATTTTCTCTATATTTTTATTTGTTCATATCATTTCAAAAAAGTAATAACATACAATATTTCTTTTTTGTGACTGACTTATTTCACTCAAAGTAATGTCCTCCAGGTTCCTTCATGTTCCAAGGTGTTCCGGGAACTCCTGGATTACTGAGTAGTATTTCCTTCTACGTGTGTATGACAGTTTACTTATCCCTTAATCGATCGATGGGCACTTAGATTGTTCCAACATTTTGCTATCGTGAATAGTGCTGCGATGAAAAAGGTGTCCTTATGTCTGTTTGTGTCACTTCTACCAGATTCCTAGGGCATATACCTGCAGTGGAATTCCTGGGTCATGTAGCAGCTCTACTTCCAGTTTTTTGAGGAACCAGTAGGCTGCTTTGCAAAATGGCTCTATCATTTCGCATTTTCACCAGCAATGGACGAGGGGTTCAGATTTCCCCATGACACCTCCAACACTTGTTATTTTCCATTTTTTTAGTGTTTTTTTTTTTTACCTTAGTCATCCTAGTGGGAGTGAAATGGTATCTCATTGTGGTTTTGATTTGCATTTCCCTGATGGCTAATGATGTTGAGCATCTTCTCATGTGTCTGTTGGCCATTCGAATATTCCCTTTGGTGAAATGTCTTTTCATGTTCTTCAGCCAGTTTTTATATGGTTATTTGTCTTTTTGTTATTAAGTTGTAGAAGTTTGCTATATATTTTAGATATTAGACTCCAGTCACTTATATCCTTCCCAAATAATTTTTCCCAGCCTGTAGGCTGTCTCTTCCCTATTTTTATTGTCTTTTGATGAGCATAAGTATTTAACTTTGCATGAGGTCCCACTTACATAGTTTCTGATGCTCGGGCATTCATTGTGTTTGATAATCTATCACTGAAAATCAGTTTGGTCCAAAAAGGTTTACTCCTATATTTTCTTCCAAGAACTGTATGGTTTAGGCTTAAATCGAGGTCTTTGATCCATATTGATTTAATTTTTGTGTATGGTGTGAGGTATGGTTCTTGTTTTATTTTTCTGCTTGGGGAAATCCAGTTTAGCCAGCACCATTTGTTGAAGAGACTACTTTTTTTCCTTTAAATAGATTTGGCTCACTTGCTGAAAATCAGTTGACCATAGAGGTTTGGATTTATTTCTGGGTTTTCAATTCTGTTGCCTTGGTCTGTGTGTCTGTCATTTAACCAGTACCAGGCTGCTTTGATTTACTGTAGTTTTGTAATATGTTTGGAAGTCAGGAAATGTGAGGTCTGCTACTTCATTCTTTTTCAAAATTGCTTTCACAATCCGGGGTCTCTTGTCTTTCAATAGAAAAATGAGGAATTTTTTTCCATTTCTGTAAAGAATGGTGTAGGAATTTTGATTAGGGTTTTGTTCTATCTGTAGATCACTTTGTGTAGTATTGACATCTTGATTATATTAAGTCTTCCAATCCATGAGCACAGAATGTCTTTCCATCTATTTAGGCCTTCTTCTTTTTCTTTTCAGCTGTATTTTATAATTTCACTGTAGAAGCCTTTTACATCTCTGGGTACGTTTATTCCTATATATTTTATTCTCTTAGATGCTATTGTAAATGGAGTTGTTTTCACTCCATAAATATTTATTTTGGAATAAAAATTCCATAAATTTTATTATGTGGCTTGTATATGCTAAGGATGCATCTTAAGCCATTCAGCTTGTGAGGAGCAAGGACCTAGGCAAGGCCAGGGGCTACTTTCTGGGAACTGCCTCTCAACTGTCTTAGGTAAGGTAACAAGTATATTTCAGACAAAACCTTGGTACATCAATATTTATTGTGAAATGTCTATGTATTAAATAAATGCAGCATGAAAAATACTGTGTGATAGTAAATACAGTAGGAAAAACCTAAGAATGGAGTCAGAAGAAAGCATATCTTACAGTGTTTCCCAGGTCTAAAATTCTTTGGCCGTGCCGTTGTGTAAAAGAACTTTCAAAGTGAATAGGAAAAAGAAACAGTATTTTTTGAAAGTCCATTCAGAGGAAGAAACGAATGTGGTCCAAAGTGTATCTAAATGTGTAAGAGCACTATTCCCAATTCGAGGATACTGTATTTTAAGCGGTGCCAAGTGATTAAGAGCCTGACTACTAACCCAAATTTGGCAGTTCAAATCCATTATCCACTCCTTGGAAACCCTATGGGTCAGTTCTACTCTGTCCTATAGGATTGCTGTAACTCGGAATGGACTACACGGCAAAGGCTATGCTTTAGGTAAGGAGCCCTGATGGTGCAAGGTTAAGCGCTGGGCTGCTAACCAAATACCCAGCAACAGAGGCTCTGGCTTTAGAGAAGAAAGAGCAGGGAATCTGCTCCCATAAAGATTACAGCCTAGGAAACCCTAATCGGCAGTTCTACTCTGCCCTATAGGGTCTCTGTGAGGGGGGATCGACTCCATAGCACAAAACAGCAATGACCACAATTTTTACAAAGCATGAGTGGTGGCTCCAGACATCCTCCTTTGGCGAAAGGGCTAACGTGGAGCTTCCGGTTGAGGAGGTGTAGCCTGCTTTCCAAGAAGCCTCAGAATGCGCCCCAGATGCTCTGTATTCTGCTCCTGCACTGCTCTCCATAAACCAATTGCCTTACAGTCGATTGCAACTCATAGCGACCCTATAGGACAGGGTAGAACGGCCCCATAGGGTTTCCAAGTAATGGCTGGTGGATTCAAACTGGTGACCTTTTGGTTAGCAGCCCTAGCACTTAGCCACTGCACCAGCAGGGCTCAGGTGATCCCATTCCCGCCTTGCTTTAAGAGGTCACACATGCGCATCCTCTCCTGTGACAGGAACTTCTGCACTCTAAAGGCCTCAGGCGTCAGTTGCCGAAGGTCCTCTTCAGGGAGACACGCAGGCATGAGCAGGGAATGGCAGGGTCCCTAAGGGTAGGTCTAGTGGCTGGGCTGGGCTGTCGAGGGCGAGACCTCAGACCCTGCAGACAACAGTGTACTGCTCTTCCACTTTCTCCTGTCAATTCTCTTACAAACAAAGGTAAAAAAAAAAAAAAAGGCTACTCAAACTCATCCTTAGTAATTTTGCTACTGTGCTTTACTCCCCTATAGGGGCTGTGTTAGAAATGTGTTTATATGAATTCACAGTTTGGAGGTTGTGTATGTTCTGAATGGGTTCTCAGGAAGTTTGTATTTGTATTAAGTGTGTGGATTGGTGGTGTCTACATGAATATTTGGGGTTCAATATGAGTGTGTTTTTGTGGGAGAGTGCAGGGCATGAGATATAGGCATGTGTGCTCGAAGACTTAGAGGTGAGCTGCTTTACAAATTGTGGCTCAGGGGAACATTTTAGGTCTGGCTCTTCTGCCATGAATTTTGGGTCTTTGCGTGTACATAATGGTAGGTTTGGAATGGGTTTCTCTGCTTTCCATTGGGGCATTTGAGGGAGTGTACCTGTGTATATTAGTTTGGGTGTAGGACCAGTTCTTTTTCTATATTTGGGGAATGAGGGAGAGTCACTGGTGTGTACTCAGGGCATGTCGTATGGTTGTGTTGCTTTGGGTGCTTTTCTGGAGTTGCACATGCATCCTTCCATGTTTATTCTGGGGTTTCTATGATTCTGTATTCTGGAAAATTGGGGATTGATTTCTGTTTGAGTATTTTGAATTGTTGGATTATGTATAGGCAGACATTGTGAGGTTACATTAGTATTGGAAGATACAGCGTCGTATTTTAGCATAGGTTTAGTATCCTGGATACTTTAGGCTGTAATTGGGGTATGAGGACAGCTGTATATGTAATGAGTTTGTGTGTTTCATGAAGGGGCATGGCAGTTTAGATGACTATTTTCTAGGGCTATGTGTAATATTTTTCAGTAGGGAGTATGGTATTTTCTGGGAAATGAGGATGGGTGTATATGACGAAAAGATGGGGTTCTGTATTTGCACAGAGAGTGGCATGTTGATATGGTTATGTGTGAGATTTTGAGAAACGTGGGATATGGGACCTGGAATGGGGTTTCAGTGTATTTCTATAGGATGTGTAAGATCTATTTCATTGTGAATGGGGAGTATATACTGGTGTGTGTAAGTCATGAGTGGATGCGTGAATTATTCTTGGAGTATTCTACCTGTATTTCTTTGGAAAACGTTAGGGTATGTCTATGTGTGTTTGGGCATATGTGGATGTTGGAAAAGTGAGGCTATGTTCTAGAGATGTGCTATAGTGTTTTGGGTCATGTATACTTTGAGGAATTGGGGATATTTGTGTCTGTGTGTGTGCATGTGTGTGGCGTCTGGTATTTGTGCACACCTGGGCATGTAGGGGTGTAGGTTGTGTGTGTATGTTAGCTAGAGTGCTAGGATTGGCGGTGTTTTAGAGTTTTATCTGCATCTCTGAATGTGTGGGGTGTACACCCATGGTTGGGTTTTGGGTGAGTGTATGTGGGTTTTGTCTGTATGAAAGCAGTCAGAGTTCCTCTTTGTGCCTATTCTGGTCCAATTCTTGCAGAATTTGGTGGTATAGCTTGTATGTGCATTTTCTGTGTTTGTGTGGTGTACTTATATGTATTTATAATATAGATTGAATGTAGCTGTGTTTGTATTTGGTTTCATTGGTTTTCTAGAGTGTTTATTCTGGAGGATGTAGGAGGTTAAGTATGTATATTTGGAAACTGAGAGGTTTATATAAATTGTGCATGCTTTTTGGGAATTGTGTATTATATGTGTTTTAGAGATGTGGAATTTTGTGTCGGTCTGTATTAGGGTGGGTTATGAGAGGACATTTTGACCTTGGTCGTGATATCTAGTTCGATTGTGTGTACAGTGGTCACTGAGTATATATGTGTACTCTTGGTTGTACATGTGCCTGTTCAGGCAAGTGTGGAGAGCACATATATAGTTGCAGGAATGGCTGTGAATATTCACGGACCATAGATTTTCAGTAAAACTCTAGGCAGTAAAAGGTGGTATGTATATATATTCAGGGTATGGATAGTATTTGTATGTGTGTGTTCAGGAGTTGTGAGTTGCGTGTTCTGGAGGTATATAGCGATATTTGGTTTACATATTAGGGTTGGGAGTTAAGGGTTCTTCTCGTGGTGCAGGTGGAGTGTGTGTACATACTCATAAGAATGTGGATCAGTTATGCTGGAATCAGTTCCTGTTAACTTGGGATAGTAGATGGAGCATATATGTGCCCAATTGTGGATCAGTGACATCAGGATGGCACCTTGAAATGGGCCGTGGCGGGATTATTTGTATCAGGTAAATTATCAGCCTTTACAAATCAAGGCTTGCAGCGCTCCCAGTGGAGAGCGAATTGATAAATATTTACACTTGTCAGTGTGTGTGTGTATCTGTGTATGTGCCTGTGTGTCATTAGAATGTGCTAAGCCAGAACACTTAGACATCATTGGGGTACTTTATCAGAGATTGTGAGTGGGGCATTTGGGGGAAGTAGGCCCTTCCATGTGTTAATGGAAAAAAGGTGTAGCAATATTGTATCCTTTCATCCTGATTTTTCAATCTCTATGTTTAACAAATAATCTGACAAGCCAGAGTATATGAAGAAGAATGGGACATCAGGATTGCAGGAGTGTCATTTACAACCTATGATATGAAGACGACACAACCTCGCATGCTGAAAACGAAGAAAACTTTAAGAACCACCTGACGAAGTTCAAAGATCACAGCTTCAATGTGAATCACACCTGTACATAAAGAAAATGAAAATTGTCACGCTGGACTAACAAAGGAAATAGAGACATATTTGAAGTTGTCAAGGATTTCGTGACCCTTTCATCAACATTCAGTAACCAAGGAAGCAGCAATCAGGACATCAAAGGACGTGTTGTGTTGGGCAGATCTGCTGCAAAAGACCCCCTTAAAGTTGTAAAAATGAAAGAGGTCACTTTGGTAAGAAAGGTGCACCTGTGGCAAGCCTGGCTTGGAAGTCCCACCAAAAGGCTGCCCCTCAGAGCTGGGGAGCCTTTCTAGAGTCAGAGAGCACCAGTAACCAGGAGGTAGGAAAATATAATGTTAGTACCTGGGCCTGGGAAGAGAGGGCCCCAAGAACCCTGAGTTGAGGGCACCTCAGTTGGCTGAAAAACAGCCAGATACAGACCTTCACAGCCAGAATCTATCCAACCGTGGCTGTGGGCATTGTGAACCTTCTGATGTGCTCCTGTGCTGGAAGACCTGAGATCCAGTTGAAGGTCTCAGTGAAACCTGAGCAGGTATGTGGGGCTGGGCCTCACTCTGGTGGCTCAGGGGAACTGACAGGTAAGGGAGATTAGGAACTGGGTGTGTGTTCCTTGAACAATCTGGAAGAATATGACAGATCCCTCTTGTAGTAGGGCTTCCCAGCCACACCCCTTGTCTCTTCTGTCACAGGAGGCCTTAGGACTCCAAAGAGAGAATGTGTTCACTTTCTGTAGTGTGTCTCATCTCTTGGTTCTGATCTCCACTTTCCCTGGTAGGCTTCGTGCCAGTTCAGTGGGAGTGGAAGAAGGCAAGGGTTAGGGTCAGATAAGTGACAAGGGAGGGCATGGGGAAGCACTGGCCCTGAGAGAGGGTGGGGAGGGTGGATCTACAGAGCATGGGGAAGCCCACCTATGAATGGAAGTGACTCTTACTTTCCTGACTGCTTTCTTTTCTGAAGCCATTAGGATGCTGCTGGCATTAGGAGGCTCATGTCAGCGTTCTGTTTTTCTGATGGGGGACCTGACCTTCTTTATTTTCCCCCATGTAATGTGCAGCTACAAACACACCACAGGGTATCAGGTGACCATTATGGACCCCAGTTGACTCCACACAGACCTCCTACCTCGCTTGTACCCACCCAAGGATTGCTGCGCCTTATGGTGAGTCTCCTTCCTTTTAGTGGATTCTACTACCCAAAAGTATACTGCCACCTCTTTCTGGCATGATCCAGTGACTGCTTCTCTGTAGTACAAATGGATTACTTGTAGCCTAACCAGCCTGCTGTGTATGTTATTTCCAACATGACGACTCCATTTTATAGTTTTTATGTGCTCTTTTGTTGGCAGAATGGTGGTTGGCCTGCCTTTGTATAGTAAAATATCACCTAGTTTACATACAATATTTCGCAGATTCCTTTTCATTTGGTTAGGAATATTCATTTTATTGCTGTTATTTTGTTTTTAACAATTACTCCCCATGCTTTTTTGCCTCCAGAAGTCCTAGCCTTTAATCTACACTGTATTTTGCTTACTGTAGATTTTCATATAAGTGGATTCATGCAGTAATTGTTCTTGGGATTTCAGTTATTTCACTCAGAAGAATGTATTCGAGGTCCATCAATTTATTACAAATAATAGAACATCGTTGCTCTCTATGGCTGCAACATATCACACGTATCTTTATGTCACATATTGCATATTCAATATCTTTTGATAGACACTTGGATTGTTTCCACCTTTGTTTTTTATTGTACTTTAGATGAAGGTTTACAGAACAATCTAGCTTCTCATTAAACAGCTAATACGTATATTGGTTTATGACATTGGTTACCAACACCACAACATGTCAACACTGTCCCATCTCAAACTTGGGATCCCTATTACTGCCTTTCCTGCCACCTCCTGCCTTGTGGTCCTTGCCCCTTGGCTGTTGTGCCCCTTTAGTCTCATTTTGTTTCGTGGGCCTATCTAATCTTTGGCTGAAGGGTGAACCTCAAGAGTGACTTCTTTACTGAGCTAAATGGGTGCCTGAGGGCCATACACTCGGCGTTTCTGCAGTCTGTCAGGCCAGTAAGTCTGGTATTTTTTGTGAGTTAGAGTATTTTTCTACATTTTTCTTCAGGAGTGTTCAAAACTCTCTATTGTGATCCCTATCAGAGTAGCCAGTGGTGGTAGCCGGGCACCAAGTAGTTTTACTGCACTAAGTCTGGTGGAGGCCATGGTAGATGTGGTCCATTAGTTCTTTGGACTAATCTTTCCCTTGTATTTTTAGTTTTCTTCATTCTTCCTTGCTCCTGAATGGGTGAGATGAATGGAGTATCTTAGATGACCACTTGTAGGCTTTTTTTTCCAATTTTTAAAAAATTTTTATTGTGCTTTAAGTGAAAGTTTACAAATCAAGTCAGTCTCTCATACAAAAACTTATATACACCTTGCTACATACTGCCAATTGGTCTCCCCCTAATGAGACAGCGTGTTCCCTCCATCCACTCTCTCTTTTTGTGTCCATTTCTCCAGCTTCTAACCCTCTCCACCCTCTCATCTCCCCTCCAGGCAGGAGATACCAACATAGTCTCAGATGTCCACCAGATCCAAGAAGCTCACTCCTCTCCAGCATCCCTCTCCAACCCATTGTGCAGTCCAATCCCTGTCTGAAGAGTTGGCTTTGGGAATGGTTCCTGTCCTGGGCCAACAGAAGGTCTGGGGGCCATCACCACCAGGGTCCTTTTAGTCTCAGTCAGACTGTTAAGTCTGGTCTTTTTATGAGAGTTTGGGGTCTGCATCCCACTGGAAGAAAAAAAGGGACAACGTTAAGACCCCTAATACATAGCATAAACAGTATACAAAACATTATTAAAAATGCAGATGAAAAACTAGATAACTGGGAGCTCCTAAAAATCAAACACCTATGCTCATTCAAAGATGTCATCAAAAGAGTAAAAAGATTACCTACAGACTGGGAAAAAGTTGTTAGCTATGAAATTTCTGATCAGTGCCTGATCTCTAAAATCTACGTGATACTGCAGAAAACTACAAAAAGACAACCCAATTTAAAAAATGGGTAAAAGATATGAACAGAAACTTCACTAAAGAAGGGTAGCTAACAGATACATGAGGAAATGCTCAAGATCATTAGTCACTAGAGAAATGCAAATCAAAACTACAATGAGATTTCATCTCACTCCAACAAGGGTGGTTTAATCCAAAAGACACAAAACAGTAAATGTTGGAGAGGCTGTGGAGATATTGGAACACTTACTTATACACTACTGGTGGGAAAGTAAAATGGTACAACCAATTTGGAAATTGATTTGGTGCTTCCTTAAAATGTTAGAAATAGAAATACCATACAATCCAGCAATCCCACTTCTTGGAATATATCCTAGAGAAATAAGAGCCTTTACACGAAGATATATGCACACCTATGTTCATTGAAACTCTGGTTACAATAGCAGAAAGATGGAAGCAACTAAGGTGCCCATCAACAGATAAATGGATGAATAAATTATGGTATAGTTACACAGTGGGGCATTATGCACTGATAATGAACAGTGATGAATCTGTGAAACATTTCATAACATGGATGAATCTGGAAGGCATTATGCTGAGTGAAATTAGCCCTGACTAGTAGACTAGACTTGACTCATTGGGTAGGGTATGGTAGGGTAAGGATAAGGTAGGGTAGGTGTAGCGCATGCTAGGGTAGCATATGGTGGGGTAGCATAGAGTGGAATAGAGAGAATAGAATAGAAAAGAACAGACTAGATTTGGGCAGGGTAGGGTAGGGTAGTAAAGGGTGGAACGGAGAGATTAGAAAAATAGTATAGAATCTAGTCGAATCAAGTCAAATCATGCCAAATGGTGTCAAAATGGGTAAAATTGCATTGATTCACTCCGATTCGTGCTGAAAAGCAGGGCAGGGCAGAGCAGGGGAGGGGAGGGGAGGGAAGGGGACGGGAAGGCAGGGCAAGGCAGGGCACAGCATGGCAGGGCACAGCACAGCACGGCAAGGAAGACTAGAAATAGAACAGAATAGAAACCATGCAATAGAATAGAGAAGAGTAGATTACAGTACAATAGAGTAGACTAGAGTGTAATAGAGTAGAGCCGAATACAGACGAAGTGAGAGGAATCACGTCGAATCGATTAGAGTAAATTAGAGTGGTGTAGGGTAGGGTAGAGCAGAATAGAGTAGCATAGAGTACAATGGTGTGGAATGAATAGAATGGAGTAGAATGGAGTCAAATAGAGACGAATAGAGTAGAAAAGAGTCGAATAGAGCAGAATAGGCCTGAATAAGGCCGAATAAAGTAGAATCGAAGTGATTCAAGCCAAAACGAGCTGAATGGAGCCTAATTGAGCCGAATAGAGCCAAACTGATCTGAATCGAGCCAATTCAAGCTTAATTGCGTCAAATCGCATTAAATGCATCAGATCCAATAGAAACGTATAGATTAGAGAAGGGTAGAGGAGGGGAGGGTAGAACAGAGTATAATAGAAGATATTAGAACAGAATAAAAGGAATAGAATAGAATAGAGTGGAAAAGAGTAGAATCGAATGCAGTCGTTTAGAGACGACTAGAGCTAAATGGAGCTGAATACAGCTGAAAAGAGCCATATAGCTCCGAATTGCAACTAATCGAGCTGAATTAAGCAGAATTGCACCGTCGCCGAATACTGTCAAATCGCATCAAATCACATTGTTTTGCGTCAAACCAGGTCAAATCACTTCATATCACTTCGAATTGGGTCAAATGTCGTTGAATCACGGCGAATCGCGTCATATCACGTCGAATAACTTCGAATTGTGTCAAATCTCATAGAATTCTGCTGAATCATGCTGAATTGCATAGAATCTGGTCAAATCTCTTCGAATCCCGTCGAATGCCTTCGGATCTCGTCCAATCCCATTGAATCCTGTGAAATCGCGTCAAACTGATTCAAATTGAGTCAAATACCTTAAAGTAGGGTAGGTTTGGGTGGGGTGCAGTAGGGTTGGGTAGGATAGAATAGAACAGAGTACAACAGAATAGGAGAGAACAGAACAGAATAGAAAGAATACAACAGAATAGAACAGAGTAGAATAGAGTCAAATAGTGCAGAACATAGCCAAATTGAGCCGAATGGAGACAAAACGAGATGAATCGCGTTCAATCGCTTTGAATTGGGTCAAATCAAATGGAATCAATTAGAACAGATTATGAAAGGGAAGGGTAGGACAGAATAGAGGAGAATAGTGAAGAATAGTGTGGAATGGAATAGAATGGAGTCGAATAGAGATGAATAGAGTAGAAAAGAGTCGAATAGGCAGAATAGGGCCGAATACAGCCAAATAAGTCCTAATCGAGCAGAATCCAGCAGAATGGATGCAGTTCGAGACAAATATAGCCAAATGGAGTGAAACGGAGTCAAACCGAGCTGGTTTAAAGCGAATTGAGCTGATTCAAGTCTAATGGCGTCGATTCGCGTGGAAATGCGTCACATCGAATCGAATCAAATAGATTATGGAAGGGCAGGGGAGGGGCAGGGAGGGTAGAACAGAATAGAACAGTACAGAATAAAAAGAATAGAATATAGTACAGTAGGGTAGAGCAGAGAAGAGTAGAGTAGAATGAGTCGAATAGAGTCAAATAGTGCAGGAAATAGCTGAATAGAGCCAATTCTAGCCGAATTGAGCCGAATAGAAACAGAACGAGACGAATCGCATCGAATTGTTTCGAATCGCGTTGAATGGAATCCATTAGAATAGATTAGAGTAGGGTAGGGAAGAACAGAATAGAGTAGAAAGCAGTAGAATGGAGTCAAATGCAGTCAAATGGAGAAATATAAAGTAGAAAAGAGTCGAATCGAGCTGAATAGGGCTGAATAAGGCTGAACCGAGCCGAATCGAGTCGAAACGAGCTGAATCGAAGCAATTCAAGCCAAATCAAGCTGAATCTTAACTAATAGCCTTGCCCTAACTAGTAGTCTAAACTAGTACTCTCACCTTAACTACAACCCTTAACTAGTACCCTTGCATTAACTAGTAGTCTTAACTAGAAACTTTGCCTTAACTAGTACCCTGACCTTAACTAGTAGCCTGAACTAGTACCCTTGTCTTAAGTTGTACCCTTGTCTTAAGTTGTACCCTTGGCCAAACTAGTACCCTTAATTAGTACCCTTTTTGAGTACCCCTAAATAGTAGGGTATGATACAGTGAGGTAGCATAGGGTAGGGTAGCATACGGTGGGACAGACAAAAAAGAATAAAATAGAATAGAACAGCATAGGTCAGGGGAGATTAGTGTAGGGTATGGTAGAGTAGCATAGGATGGAATAGAGAAAATAGAAAAAGAGAATAGAATAGAACAGAATAGAAAAGAACAGATTAGAATATGATAGGGTAGGGTTGAGTAGGGTTCTGTAGAATAGAATAGTGTAGAATGGCGTGGAATGGAGTCTAATGGAGTCGAACAGAGATGAATAGAGTAGAAAAGAATTGAATAGAGCAGAATAGTGCCAAATAGGGCCAAATAAGGCCGAATCGAGCTGAATAGAGCCGAATCGAGTCAATTCGACCAGATTCGAGCTAAATGGAGCCGAATGGAGTTGAAATGAGCCAAATAGAGACAAACAAAATGAGCTGAGCTGAATCGAGCCAAATTGCACCTAATCGCATCCTATTGCATCGAATCTCGTCGAATTCCATCAAATCCCACCAAAACCTGTCAAATCTCATGGAATCTCACTGAATCCCGTCGAATTGTATCAAATTGGGTCAAATTGAATGGAATCGAATTAAATTGAACAGATTAGAGTAGTGTAGGTTAGGCTGGGATTCAGTAGGGTAAGGCACAGAAGAATAGAATAGAGTCACATAGAGTAGAACAGAAGAGAATACAAAGAGTAGAATGGAGTACAGTTGAGTAGAGTAGAATAGTCAGAGTCAAGTAGTGCAGAATACAGATAAATAGATCCAATTCGAGCTGAATCAAGTCGAATGGAGAGGAACGGAACAAATCACGATGAATCAAATCGATTAGAATAGATCAGAGTAGGGTAGGGTAGAACAGAGTAAAATAGTGTAGAATGGAGTCAAACAGCGTAGAACGGTGTGAAATGGAGTCGAATGGAGCCAATACAGACGAATAAGGTAGAAAAGAGTTGAATAGAGCCGAACAGGGCCAAATAACATTGGATCGAGCCCAATTATGCTGAATGGGGCAGAATCGAGCCGAATTGACTCAATTCAAGCCAAACAGACATAAATCAAGCCTATTCAAGCCTAATCACATGGAATCGTGTTGAAATGCATTGAATGGAATCACATAGAGTAGAGGAGGGTAGGGTGGGAGAGGTTAGAATAGAACAGACCAGAACACAATAGGAAGAATAGAATAGAATTAAATAGGGTCTAGTACAGTAGAATAGAGTCAAATCGAGCTGAATAGACCCAAAAAAGAGCTGAACAGGGCTGAATACAGCCGAATCGCCCAAATTCGAGGTGAATCGAGACGAATCATGTTGAATCGCGTTGAAATCTGTCGAATCGAATCAAACAGCTTAGTGTAGGGTGGGTAAGGTCAGAGTAGGGTAGTAACTAACTAGTAGCATGTCCTTAACTAGTAGCCTGAAGTACTACCCTTTCCTTAACTAGTACCCTCAACAAGTACCCATGCCTTAACTAGTACTCTGGCCTTAACTAGTACCCTTACATAACTAGAACCCTGGCCTTAACTAGTAGCCTGAACTAGTGCCCTTGCCTTAAGTAGTACCCTTGCCCGAACTACTACCCTTAATTAGGACCCTTATTGAGTAACACTAAGCAGTAGGGTATGGTTTGGTGGGGTAGCATAAGGTAGGGTAGCATACGGTAGAACAGAGAAAATAGAAGGAAATAGAATAGAAAAGCATAGGTCAGGGTAGGTTAGCTTAGTGTAGGGTACAGTAGAGTAGCATAGGATGGAATAGAGAAAACAGAAAAGAAGACTAGAAAAGAGCAGACTAGATTAGGATAGGGTAGGGTGGGGGAAGGTTCTGTAGAATACAATAGTGTAGAATGGTGTGGAATGGATGTGAATGGAGTCGAACAGAGATGAATAGAGTAGAAATGAGATGAATAGAGCCGAATAACGCTGAATAGGACCAAGTAGGGCTGAAACGAGCCGAATCGAGTCGAATCGACCAGATTAGAGATGAATGGAGCTGAGTGGAGCTGAAAAGAGCCAAATAGAGACAAACTGAACCAAGCAAAATGGAGCCAAAACACACTTAATTGCATCCTATTGCATCAGATCTCATTGAATTCCAACCAATCCCACCAAAACCAATCAAATCTCGCGGAATCTCACCGAATCCCGTCAAATTGTCTCAAATCGGGTCGAATGGTGTCAAACTGAATGGAATCGAATTAAATTGAATAGATTAGAGTAGTGTAGGTTAGACTGGGATTCAGTAGGGAAGGGCACAGAAGAATAGAGTAGAACAGAAGAGAATACCAAGAGTAGAATGGAGTAGAGTTGAGTAGAGTGGAATAGTCAGAGCCGGGTAGTGCAGAATATAGATGAATAGATCCAATTCAAGCCGAATCGATTCGAATGGAGAGGAAAGGAGACAAATCGTGATGAATCGAATCGATTAGAATAGATTAGAGTAGGGTAGGGTAGAACAGAATAGAATAGAGTAGAAAAGAGTAGAATGGTGTGGAATGGAGTTGAATGGAGCCAAATAGAGACAAATAAAGTAGAAAGGGTTGAGTAGAACTGAACAGGGCTGAATAAGGTTCACTCGAGCCTAATTATGCTGAATTGAGCAGAATCGAGACGAATTGACCCAATTCAAGCCAAATAGAGCTAAATCGAGCCGATTCAAGCCGAATCACATGGAATCGCGTCGAAATGCATTGAATCGAATAGATTAGAGTAGAGGAGGGTACGGCAGGAGAGGCTAGACTACAACACAACAGAACACAAGAGAAAGAAGAGAATAGAATTAAGTAGAGTCGGGTCCAGTAGAATAGAGTCAAATCGAGTTGAAGAGAGCCGAAAAGAGCCAAACAGAGCTGAATACAGCCGAATTGACCAAATTCAAGGTGAATCGAGATGAATCATGTCCAGTCGTTTGAAATGTGTCGAATCGAATCAAATAGATTAGTGTGGGGAAGGTAAGGTTAGGGTAGGGTAGAGAAGAATAGAACAGAGTAGAATAGAACAGAACAGAAAGAATCGAGTAGACTAGAGTCAAATAGAGTCGAATACTGCCAAAAAGAGCCGAATAGAGTGGAAAAGAGCCGAATAGAACCGAATCGAGTTTAATGGAGCAGAAAGGAGATGAATCGAGCCGGTATGACCCGAATCAGGTCGAATTCCGTTCAAGTGTGTCGAATACCATAGAACAGATTACAGTAGGCTAAGTTAGGGTAGAGTAGGGTAGAATGGAGTGCAGTAGAACAGAAGAGAACAGAACTGAAAGAATAGAATAGGGTCGAGACGAGAAGAGTATAGAAGAGTAGAGTAGAGTCGAATATTGCTGAATAGAGCCAAATACAGCCAAATAGAGCCCAAAAGAGCTAAATCGATAGAAACCAAGATGTATCACGCCGAATCCCGTGGAATCGTGCCGTATCGCGTCGAATCCCGTCGAACTGCATTGAATCTGATCAATTCCAATCCAATCCAATCCAATCAATTAGAATAGACTAGAGTAGGGTAGAGTACAATACAATACAGTAGAGAATAGTTTAGGATGGAGTAGAATGGTGTAGCATGGAGTCGAGTGGAGTCGAAAAGAGATAATAGAGTTGAGTAGAGTCTGACAGAGCCGAATAGAGCCTATTAGAGCTGACTAGAGCCGAATGGAGCCGATTAGAGCTGAATCGAACCGATTTGAGCCGATTGGGGATGAATGGAGTGGAAAGGAGCCGATTTGAGCCGAATCGCATCGAGATGCGTGGAATCGAATCCAGTAGAATAGATTAGATTAGGGTAGGATGGAATAGAGTAGACTTGAACACAGTAGAAGAGAATGGAAAGAATACAATAGAATAGAGTAGAAAAGGGTAGAGCAGAGCAGAAGAGTGTAGAGTAGAATAGAGTAGAGTAGAACAGAGTCGAATCAAGCTGAATGGAGACGAAACGAGACAAATCGCGTCGAATGGCGTCGAATCCCATCGAATCAATTACAGTAGGGTATAGTAGAATAGCGTAGAATGGAGTAGAATGGTGTGCAATGGAATCGAGTAGAGTAGAAAAGAGCTGAAGAGAGCAGAAGACGGCTGAATTGAGCGAAATCGAGCCGAATCCAGTGAATCGAGCCTAATGGAGCCGAATTGAGCCTAATCAAGCCGAATCGACACTATTCGAGACAAATGGAGCCGAAGGGACATGAATCGCACCGATTCGGCCCCTAGTCGCGTCAAAATTTGTCAAATTCAATTGAATAGACTAGAGTAGGGGAGGTTCGGGTAGGCTAGGGTAGGGTAGAATGGAGTAGAATAGAATAAAACAGAACAGAACACAACAAAATAGAACAGAACAACACAGAACGAATACAGAAAAGAGTAGGCTAGAGTAGAGTAGAGGGGAATAGAGTAGAGTAGAATAGATTCGAACAGAGCCAAATCGAGCCGAATCACGTCGAAATGGGTTGAATCAAATCCAATCAAATGGATTACAATACCTTAGAGTTGGGTAGCATAGGGTAGGGTAGAATAGAGTAGACTAATACAGAACAGAGTAGAAACAATACAATAGAATAGAGAAGAGTAGACTAGAGTAGAATAGAGCTGGATAGAGCCGAATGCAGACGAAACGAGAGGAATCGTGTAGAAGCAATTAGAGTAAATTAGAGTGGTGTTGGGTAGGGTAAAGCAGAATACAGTAGAATAGTGTAGAATAGTGTGGAATGAATAGAATGGAGTCAAATAGAAACGAATAGAGTGGAAAAGAGTCGAATAGAGCAGAATAGGGCCAAAGAACGCCAAATCGAGCAGATTCGAAGCGATTCAAGCCAAAACAAGCTGAATGGAGCCTAACTGAGCCGAAAAGAGCCAAATCAAGCCGATTCAAGATTCATCGCCTCGAATAGCTCCACGACCTCATCTATTTTCCCTGACCTTTGGCCCGTGCCCTCGTGAGTGTGTGATCCCTAGTTACACTTCTTCTCCGATCTCTCTGAATCCGCCACCTGCGGATACCTGAGCATGAAAATGAACATCTATCACTGGCTGCAGTGTCACAGGTCACTAGGTGTCTAGGCTCAGGCTGACCTTGGCTGTCTTCTGCCCAGGCAAGGAGCCTAATCTTCCAAGGAAATCAGGACACGTGCTCACTGGCCAACATCCTTTCTTTCATCCACACAGCGGTGTAGATGAGGGGAAAGAGGCCAGGGAGGCCCGGTGAAGGCTGAGTGCGGGGCCTAAGGCTTCTTTCCCAATCACCATGGAGACAGCCACCGCAAGGCTGGCCGGAACTTCTGACGGGGACGAGTCACAAACACTGAGCCAATAGGAGAGGTCCAGCCTAACCGGCCAGTTCCGCAGACCCCTCCAGTTTACTCATGGACAGACAACGGCCCCTTGCGTCTTTGGCCACAAAATCCAGGACACCCAGGGAATAACTTCACAGTAGGCAACCCCTGATGTTAACACGTTCAACACACTGGGCCAGCAGGCAGGTATCTCTTTTCCACATACGCTAGGATATCAGTAGGCAAGGCGCCCTTCCTCAGCATCTATGGCCTCTCTGTATGTGTTCATTCAGAGGAATCTCTTCATTCTACCCCTGAGACACATGACAGGTATGAGGGACCTGAGAGAGAGCCTAGAGATGGAACGGGGGAGGCTTCTGGCTGTACTGCTTCCCCGTGGGGACAGAATAGCAGGTAGTCTCTCTGGAAGGTCTTAGCTTCTGTTGATTGACATGGGCAATACGGTAGGGGCAGACCCTGGCCAGGTGGAGCTTGTGGGCAGATGCAACCTCTTCGGCGACGAATAATTCCGCTGCTGCTTTGTATGGTGAAAACCTCCCCCGCCAAGTGGGATGGGTAGAGAACATTGACCCACACCCGCCAGGCGCCTTTCCTGGGACTAAAGATCCCAACATGGTCTCAACGTCGTCACCCTCTCAGCACACACCTTTCCTGCACACATAATCCTGCCTTTCTCTGTCAGGGCCCTATCCTACCAGCAAAAAAAGCAAGCCGCTCAAAAAGGCCGATGCCAGGGAAATCGAGAAAACACTGCCATTTTCCAAATTTTTGCTGTCTACATGTCCCCGCCTCCGGTGCAAGGCTGCATATTTGGCCGGGCTCCGAAGGCAAGGTCGAAATCCCGGCAGCCTGGGCCCCAGCAGTCCAATGCTCTATGGACGTGGGGGCACGGACGACCTGTTTGCCACATGCAGGTGGGATCCTTGGGCCCTTCACTGGCTCGCCATTCAGCTCCACGACGTCCACTACCGGCCCTGGCCTTTGCTTTGGCTGCTGCCCCATTGAACGTGTGCTCCGGAGCGATGTTTCTCCACCCACCACTATCCTTCTGCCACCAGGGGATATGTGAGTGTGGGAGTCACCATTTCTCACTGGCAGCAGTGTCACAAGTCACAAGACTTCCAGGTACCCGCTGACCTAGGCTGCCTTCTGCCCCAGGCAAGGTCCCGAATCCTTTATCCCACATGCTGACACCTGGCCACTGGCGGACATTGATTTTTATCAACACAGAGGTCTGAGCGAGGGTCAGCGGGCCAGGTAGGTGAAGTCAAGGCCAGGTGGGCGGGATTAAGGCTTCTTTGCCATCACCCTAGAGAGAGTTCCCCGACCGGAAGAGTGGGCGGAGCTTACACCGGGCCTGGTGACTAGACTGAGCCAATGGCAGAGGTCCAGTCCGCCAGGCAGATGACACAGGGCCCTCCACTGTGACCTATGACACCTAGTGGCCACAGGGTTGGAGCACACCCTGGGAAAGGCTACGCAGGCACAACGGAGCCCCTGGTGTGGCCTGCTTCAGGGCAGTGGCAGAGCAGGCCAGGTACCTCTTTCCCACTTTCCTGAGGATATCAGTACGCAAGGCATCCCCACTCAGCATCTCTTGCCTCTCTCTCTCTCTGGATGTGTTCCTTCTCTGAAATCTCTTTCCCTCTCCCCCTGAGTCATTTCACAGCTTGGAGTGCCTGACAGAGGGCCTAGAGACAAAAGAGCAAAGGGGGAAGGCCTCTGGCTCTACTGGTTGCCCATGGGCAGAGAAGTTCTGGTAATCTATCTGGAAGGTCTAGAGAGTAGTGATCGATTGGGGAGCAACATCACCGGCGGACCCTGGCCACGTGAAGCTTGCTGACATGTGGCAGCCTCTCTGGAGACTAGTAATTCTGCTGATAACATTCTATGCAAATACCCGGGTCAATGCCATGGGCAGAAAACCTTGACACATACCTGCCAGAGGCCTATTCTGGGTCTGAGGAGTCCACCCTGGTCTCCAGCAACTCATCATCTCAGCACACACTTTGCCTGCACGCATGGAAACCGCCTCTCTCCACGAATGCCTTCACCTGCTAGGAAACACACCATGTCACTCAGCCAAGGGAGAGCACAGGCAAAGTCAACTGAAGCCCCCATTTTCCAGAGTTTGCCTTCTGCTGCTCCACAGCCTCCGGTGGCACACCGCATGTGCGTCACTTCTCGGTAGACAAGGCCGAGATCCGGGCATCCAGGGCCCCAGCCGTCCAGAGTCTGCGCATGGCGGCATATGGATCACCTCTTTGCCACGTACAGGAGGGAGGCCCGGGCCCTACACTGTCTCCGCTAGAGCTCCACGACCTCAGCTATTTTCCCTGGCCTTTGGCCCGTGCCCTCGTGAGTGTGTGATCCCTAGTTACAATTCTTCTCCGACTACTCTCAATCCGCCACCTGCGGATACCTGAGCATGAAAATGAATATCTATCACTGGCTGCAGTGTCACAGGTCACTAGGTGTCTAGGCTCAGGCTGACCTTGGCTGTCTTCTGCCCAGGCAAGGAGCCTAATCCTTCCAAGGAAATCAGGACACGTGCTCACTGGCCAACATCCTTTCTTTTATCCACACAGCAGTCTACATGAGGGGAAAGAGGCCAGGGAGGCCCGGTGAAGGCTGAGTGCGGGGCCTAAGGCTTCTTTCCCAATCACCATGGAGACAGCCACCGCAAGGCTGGCCGGAACTTCTGACGGGGACGAGTCACAAACACTGAGCCAATAGGAGAGGTCCAGCCTAACCGGCCAGTTCCGCAGACCCCTCCAGTTTACTCATGGACAGACAACGGCCCCTTGCGTCTTTGGCCACAAAATCCAGGGCACCCAGGGAATAACTTCACAGTCGGCAACCCCTGATGTGGACACACTGGGCCAGCAGGCAGGTACCTCCCTTCCACTTACGCTAGGATATCAGCAGGCAAGGCGCCCTTCCTCAGCATCTATGGCCTCTCTGTATGTGTTCATTCAGAGGAATCTCTTCATTCTACCCCTGAGACACATGACAGGTATGAGGGACCTGAGAGAGAGCCTAGAGATGGAACGGGGGAGGCTTCTGGCTCTACTGCTTCCCCGTGGGGACAGAATAGCAGGTAGTCTCTCTGGAAGGTCTTAGCTTCTGTTGATTGACATGGGCAATACGGTAGGGGCAGACCCTGGCCAGGTGGAGCTTGTGGGCAGATGCAACCTCTTCGGCGACGAATAATTCCGCTGCTGCTTTGTATGGTGAAAACCTCGCCCGCCAAGTGGGATGGGTAGAGAACATTGACCCACACCCGCCAGGCGCCTTTCCTGGGACTAAAGATCCCAACATGGTCTCAACGTCGTCACCCTCTCAGCACACACCTTTCCTGCACACATAATCCTGCCTTTCTCTGTCAGGGCCCTATCCTACCAGCAAAAAAAGCAAGCCGCTCAAAAAGGCCGATGCCAGGGAAATCGAGAAAACACTGCCATTTTCCAAATTTTTGCTGTCTACATGTCCCCGCCTCCGGTGCAAGGCTGCATATTTGGCCGGGCTCCGAAGGCAAGGTCGAAATCCCGGCAGCCTGGGCCCCAGCAGTCCAATGCTCTATGGACGTGGGGGCACGGACGACCTGTTTGCCACATGCAGGTGGGATCCTTGGGCCCTTCACTGGCTCGCCATTCAGCTCCACGACGTCCACTACCGGCCCTGGCCTTTGCTTTGGCTGCTGCCCCATTGAACGTGTGCTCCGGAGCGATGTTTCTCCACCCACCACTATCATTCTGCCACCAGGGGATATGTGAGTGTGGGAGTCACCATTTCTCACTGGCAGCAGTGTCACAAGTCACAAGACTTCCAGGTACCCGCTGACCTAGGCTGCCTTCTGCCCCAGGCAAGGTCCCGAATCCTTTATCCCACATGCTGACACCTGGCCACTGGCGGACATTGATTTTTATCAACACAGAGGTCTGAGCGAGGGTCAGCGGGCCAGGTAGGTGAAGTCAAGGCCAGGTGGGCGGGATTAAGGCTTCTTTGCCATCACCCTAGAGAGAGTTCCCCGACCGGAAGAGTGGGCGGAGCTTACACCGGGCCTGGTGACTAGACTGAGCCAATGGCAGAGGTCCAGTCCGCCAGGCAGATGACACAGGGCCCTCCACTGTGACCTATGACACCTAGTGACCACAGGGTTGGAGCACACCCTGGGAAAGGCTACGCAGGCACAACGGAGCCCCTGGTGTGGCCTGCTTCAGGGCAGTGGCAGAGCAGGCCAGGTACCTCTTTCCCACTTTCCTGAGGATATCAGTACGCAAGGCATCCCCACTCAGCATCTCTTGCCTCTCTCTCTCTCTGGATGTGTTCCTTCTCTGAAATCTCTTTCCCTCTCCCCCTGAGTCATTTCACAGCTTGGAGTGCCTGACAGAGGGCCTAGAGACAAAAGAGCAAAGGGGGAAGGCCTCTGGCTCTACTGGTTGCCCATGGGCAGAGAAGTTCTGGTAATCTATCTGGAAGGTCTAGAGAGTAGTGATCGATTGGGGAGCAACATCACCGGCGGACCCTGGCCACGTGAAGCTTGCTGACATGTGGCAGCCTCTCTGGAGACTACTAATTCTGCTGATAACATTCTATGCAAATACCCGGGTCAATGCCATGGGCAGAAAACCTTGACACATACCTGCCAGAGGCCTATTCTGGGTCTGAGGAGTCCACCCTGGTCTCCAGCAACTCATCATCTCAGCACACACTTTGCCTGCACGCATGGAAACCGCCTCTCTCCACGAATGCCTTCACCTGCTAGGAAACACACCATGTCACTCAGCCAAGGGAGAGCACAGGCAAAGTCAACTGAAGCCCCCATTTTCCAGAGTTTGCCTTCTGCTGCTCCACAGCCTCCGGTGGCACACCGCATGTGCGTCACTTCTCAGTAGACAAGGCCGAGATCCGGGCATCCAGGGCCCCAGCCGTCCAGAGTCTGCGCATGGCGGCATATGGATCACCTCTTTGCCACGTACAGGAGGGAGGCCCGGGCCCTACACTGTCTCCGCTAGAGCTCCACGACCTCAGCTATTTTCCCTGGCCTTTGGCCCGTGCCCTCGTGAGTGTGTGATCCCTAGTTACAATTCTTCTCCGACTACTCTCAATCCGCCACCTGCGGATACCTGAGCATGAAAATGAATATCTATCACTGGCTGCAGTGTCACAGGTCACTAGGTGTCTAGGCTCAGGCTGACCTTGGCTGTCTTCTGCCCAGGCAAGGAGCCTAATCCTTCCAAGGAAATCAGGACACGTGCTCACTGGCCAACATCCTTTCTTTTATCCACACAGCAGTCTACATGAGGGGAAAGAGGCCAGGGAGGCCCGGTGAAGGCTGAGTGCGGGGCCTAAGGCTTCTTTCCCAATCACCATGGAGACAGCCACCGCAAGGCTGGCCGGAACTTCTGACGGGGACGAGTCACAAACACTGAGCCAATAGGAGAGGTCCAGCCTAACCGGCCAGTTCCGCAGACCCCTCCAGTTTACTCATGGACAGACAACGGCCCCTTGCGTCTTTGGCCACAAAATCCAGGGCACCCAGGGAATAACTTCACAGTCGGCAACCCCTGATGTGGACACACTGGGCCAGCAGGCAGGTACCTCCCTTCCACTTACGCTAGGATATCAGCAGGCAAGGCGCCCTTCCTCAGCATCTATGGCCTCTCTGTATGTGTTCATTCAGAGGAATCTCTTCATTCTACCCCTGAGACACATGACAGGTATGAGGGACCTGAGAGAGAGCCTAGAGATGGAACGGGGGAGGCTTCTGGCTCTACTGCTTCCCCGTGGGGACAGAATAGCAGGTAGTCTCTCTGGAAGGTCTTAGCTTCTGTTGATTGACATGGGCAATACGGTAGGGGCAGACCCTGGCCAGGTGGAGCTTGTGGGCAGATGCAACCTCTTCGGCGACGAATAATTCCGCTGCTGCTTTGTATGGTGAAAACCTCCCCCGCCAAGTGGGATGGGTAGAGAACATTGACCCACACCCGCCAGGCGCCTTTCCTGGGACTAAAGATCCCAACATGGTCTCAACGTCGTCACCCTCTCAGCACACACCTTTCCTGCACACATAATCCTGCCTTTCTCTGTCAGGGCCCTATCCTACCAGCAAAAAAAGCAAGCCGCTCAAAAAGGCCGATGCCAGGGAAATCGAGAAAACACTGCCATTTTCCAAATTTTTGCTGTCTACATGTCCCCGCCTCCGGTGCAAGGCTGCATATTTGGCCGGGCTCCGAAGGCAAGGTCGAAATCCCGGCAGCCTGGGCCCCAGCAGTCCAATGCTCTATGGACGTGGGGGCACGGACGACCTGTTTGCCACATGCAGGTGGGATCCTTGGGCCCTTCACTGGCTCGCCATTCAGCTCCACGACGTCCACTACCGGCCCTGGCCTTTGCTTTGGCTGCTGCCCCATTGAACGTGTGCTCCGGAGCGATGTTTCTCCACCCACCACTATCATTCTGCCACCAGGGGATATGTGAGTGTGGGAGTCACCATTTCTCACTGGCAGCAGTGTCACAAGTCACAAGACTTCCAGGTACCCGCTGACCTAGGCTGCCTTCTGCCCCAGGCAAGGTCCCGAATCCTTTATCCCACATGCTGACACCTGGCCACTGGCGGACATTGATTTTTATCAACACAGAGGTCTGAGCGAGGGTCAGCGGGCCAGGTAGGTGAAGTCAAGGCCAGGTGGGCGGGATTAAGGCTTCTTTGCCATCACCATAGAGTTCCCCGCCTGGAAGCGTGGGCGGAGCTTACACCGAGCCTGGTGACTAGACTGAGCCAATGGCAGAGGTCCAGTCCGCCAGGCAGATGACACAGGGCCCTCCATTGTGACCTATGACACCTAGTGGCCACAGGGTTGGAGCACACCCTGGGAAAGGCTACGCAGGCACAAGGGAGCCCCTGGTGTGGCCTGCCTCAGGGCAGTGGCAGAGCAGGCCAGGTACCTCTTTCCCACTTTCCTGAGGATATCAGTACGCAAGGCATCCCCACTCAGCATCTCTTGCCTCTCTCTCTCTCTGTCTCTCTCTGGATGTGTTCCTTCTCTGAAATCTCTTTCCTTCTCCCCCTGAGTCATTTCACAGCTTGGAGTGCCTGACAGAGGGCCTAGAGACAAAAGAGCAAAGGGGGAAGGCCTCTGGCTCTACTGGTTGCCCATGGGCAGAGAAGTTCTGGTAGTCTATCTGGAAGGTCTAGAGAGTAGTGATTGATTGGGGAGCAACATCACGGGCGGACCCTGGCCACGTGAAGCTTGCTGACATGTGGCAGCCTCTCTGGAGACTACTAATTCTGCTGATAACATTCTATGCAAATACCCGGGTCAATGCCATGGGCAGAAAACCTTGACACATACCTGCCAGAGGCCTATTCTGGGTCTGAGGAGTCCACCCTGGTCTCCAGCAACTCATCATCTCAGCACACACTTTGCCTGCTCGCATGGAAACCGCCTCTCTCCACGAATGCCTTCACCTGCTAGGAAACACACCATGTCACTCAGCCAAGGGAGAGCACAGGCAAAGTCAACTGAAGCCCCCATTTTCCAGAGTTTGCCTTCTGCTGCTCCACAGCCTCCGGTGGCACACCGCATGTGCGTCACTTCTCGGTAGACAAGGCCGAGATCCGGGCATCCAGGGCCCCAGCCGTCCAGAGTCTGCGCATGGCGGCATACGGATCACCTCTTTGCCACGTACAGGAGGGAGGCCCGGGCCCTACACTGTCTCCGCTAGAGCTCCACGACCTCAGCTATTTTCCCTGACCTTTGGCCCGTGCCCTCGTGAGTGTGTGATCCCTAGTTACAATTCTTCTCCGACCACTCTCAATCCGCCACCTGCGGATACCTGAGCATGAAAATGAACATCTATCACTGGCTGCAGTGTCACAGGTCACTAGGTGTCTAGGCTCAGGCTGACCTTGGCTGTCTTCTGCCCAGGCAAGGAGCCTAATCCTTCCAAGGAAATCAGGACACGTGCTCACTGGCCAACATCCTTTCTTTTATCCACACAGCAGTCTACATGAGGGGAAAGAGGCCAGGGAGGCCCGGTGAAGGCTGAGTGCGGGGCCTAAGGCTTCTTTCCCAATCACCATGGAGACAGCCACCGCAAGGCTGGCCGGAACTTCTGACGGGGACGAGTCACAAACACTGAGCCAATAGGAGAGGTCCAGCCTAACCGGCCAGTTCCGCAGACCCCTCCAGTTTACTCATGGACAGACAACGGCCCCTTGCGTCTTTGGCCACAAAATCCAGGGCACCCAGGGAATAACTTCACAGTGGGCAGCCCCTGATGTGGACACACTGGGCCAGCAGGCAGGTACCTCCCTTCCACTTACGCTAGGATATCAGCAGGCAAGGCGCTCTTCCTCAGCATCTATGGCCTCTCTGTATGTGTTCATTCAGAGGAATCTCTTCATTCTACTCCTGAGACACATGACAGGTATGAGGGACCTGAGAGAGAGCCTAGAGATGGAACGGGGGAGGCTTCTGGCTCTACTGCTTCCCCGTGGGGACAGAATAGCAGGTAGTCTCTCTGGAAGGTCTTAGCTTCTGTTGATTGCCATGCGCAATACGGTAGGGGCGGACCCTGGCCAGGTGGAGCTTGTGGGCAGATGCAACCTCTCCGGCGACGAATAATTCCGCTGCTGCTTTGTATGGTCAAAACCTCCCCCCGCCAAGTGGGATGGGTAGAGAACATTGACCCACACCCGCCAGGCACCTTTCCTGGGACTAAAGATCCCAACATGGTCTCAACGTCGTCACCCTCTCAGCACACACCTTCCCTGCACACATAATCCTGCCTTTCTCCGTCAGGGCCCTATCCTACCAGCAAAAAAAGCAAGCCGCTCAAAAAGGCCGATGCCAGGGAAATCAAGGAAACACTGCCATTTTCCAAATTTTTGCTGTCTACATGTCCCCGCCTCCGGTGCAAGGCTGCATATTTGGCCGGGCTCCGAAGGCAGGGCCGAAATCCCGGCAGCCTGGGCCCCAGCAGTCCAATGCTCTATGGACGTGGGGGCACGGACGACCTGTTTGCCACATGCAGGTGGGATCCTTGGGCCCTTCACTGGCTCGCCATTCAGCTCCACGACGTCCACTACCGGCCCTGGCCTTTGCTTTGGCTGCTGCCCCATTGAACGTGTGCTCCGGAGCGATGTTTCTCCACCCACCACTATCGTTCTGCCACCAGGGCATATGTGAGTGTGGGAGTCACCATTTCTCACTGGCAGCAGGGTCACAAGTCACTAGACTTCCAGGTACCCGCTGACCTAGGCTGCCTTCTGCCCCAGGCAAGGTCCCGAATCCTTTATCCCACATGCTGACACCTGGCCACTGGCGGACATTGATTTTTATCAACACAGAGGTCTGAGCGAGGGTCAGCGGGCCAGGTAGGTGAAGTCAAGGCCAGGTGGGCGGGATTAAGGCTTCTTTGCCATCACCATAGAGAGAGTTCCCCGGCCGGAAGAGTGGGCGGAGCTTACACCACGCCTGGTGACTAGACTGAGCCAATGGCAGAGGTCCAGCCCGCCAGGCAGATGACACAGGGCCCTCCATTGTGACCTATGACACCTAGTGGCCACAGGGTTGGAGCACACCCTGGGAAAGGCTACGCAGGCACAAGGGAGCCCCTGGTGTGGACTGCTTCAGGGCAGTGGCAGAGCAGGCCAGGTACCTCTTTCCCACTTTCCTGAGGATATCAGTACGCAAGGCATCCCCACTCAGCATCTCTTGCCTCTCTCTCTCTCTGGATGTGTTCCTTCTCTGAAATCTCTTTCCCTCTCCCCCTGAGTCATTTCACAGCTTGGAGTGCCTGACAGAGGGCCTAGAGACAAAAGAGCAAAGGGGGAAGGCCTCTGGCTCTACTGGTTGCCCATGGGCAGAGAAGTTCTGGTAATCTATCTGGAAGGTCTAGAGAGTAGTGATCGATTGGGGAGCAACATCACCGGCGGACCCTGGCCACGTGAAGCTTGCTGACATGTGGCAGCCTCTCTGGAGACTAGTAATTCTGCTGATAACATTCTATGCAAATACCCGGGTCAATGCCATGGGCAGAAAACCTTGACACATACCTGCCAGAGGCCTATTCTGGGTCTGAGGAGTCCACCCTGGTCTCCAGCAACTCATCGTCTCAGCACACACTTTGCCTGCACGCATGGAAACCGCCTCTCTCCACGAAGGCCTTCACCTGCTAGGAAACACACGATGTCACTGAGCCAAGGGAGAGCACAGGCAAAGTCAACTGAAGCCCCCATTTTCCAGAGTTTGCCTTCTGCTGCTCCACAGCCTCCGGTGGCACACCGCATGTGCGTCACTTCTCTGTAGACAAGGCCGAGATCCGGGCATCCAGGGCCCCAGCCGTCCAGAGTCTGCGCATGGCAGCATATGGATCACCTCTTTGCCACGTACAGGAGGGAGGCCCGGGCCCTACACTGTCTCCGCTAGAGCTCCACGACCTCAGCTATTTTCCCTGACCTTTGGCCCGTGCCCTCGTGAGTGTGTGATCCCTAGTTACAATTCTTCTCCGACCACTCTCAATCCGCCACCTGCGGATACCTGAGCATGAAAATGAATATCTATCACTGGCTGCAGTGTCACAGGTCACTAGGTGTCTAGGCTCAGGCTGACCTTGGCTGTCTTCTGCCCAGGCAAGGAGCCTAATCCTTCCAAGGAAATCAGGACACGTGCTCACTGGCCAACATCCTTTCTTTTATCCACACAGCAGTCTACATGAGGGGAAAGAGGCCAGGGAGGCCCGGTGAAGGCTGAGTGCGGGGCCTAAGGCTTCTTTCCCAATCACCATGGAGACAGCCACCGCAAGGCTGGCCGGAACTTCTGACGGGGACGAGTCACAAACACTGAGCCAATAGGAGAGGTCCAGCCTAACCGGCCCGTTCCGCAGACCCCTCCAGTTTACTCATGGACAGACAACGGCCCCTTGCGTCTTTGGCCACAAAATCCAGGGCACCCAGGGAATAACTTCACACTCGGCAACCCCTGATGTGGACACACTGGGCCAGCAGGCAGGTACCTCCCTTCCACTTACGCTAGGATATCAGCAGGCAAGGCGCTCTTCCTCAGCATCTATGGCCTCTCTGTATGTGTTCATTCAGAGGAATCTCTTCATTCTACCCCTGAGACACATGACAGGTATGAGGGACCTGAGAGAGAGCCTAGAGATGGAACGGGGGAGGCTTCTGGCTCTACTGCTTCCCCGTGGGGACAGAATAGCAGGTAGTCTCTCTGGAAGGTCTTAGCTTCTGTTGATTGCCATGCGCAATACGGTAGGGGCGGACCCTGGCCAGGTGGAGCTTGTGGACAGATGCAACCTCTCCGGCGACGAATAATTCCGCTGCTGCTTTGTATGGTCAAAACCTCCCCCCGCCAAGTGGGATGGGTAGAGAGCATTGACTGACACCCGCCAGGCACCTTTCCTGGGACTAAAGATCCCAACATGGTCTCAACGTCGTCACCCTCTCAGCACACACCTTCCCTGCACACATAATCCTGCCTTTCTCCGTCAGGGCCCTATGCTACCAGCAAAAAAAGCAAGCCGCTCAAAAAGGCCGATGCCAGGGAAATCAAGGAAACACTGACATTTTCCAAATTTTTGCTGTCTACATGTCCCCGCCTCCGGTGCAAGGCTGCATATTTGGCCGGGCTCCGAAGGCAGAGCCGAAATCCCGGCAGCCTGGGCCCCAGCAGTCCAATGCTCTATGGACGTGGGGGCACGGACGACCTGTTTGCCACATGCAGGTGGGATCCTTGGGCCCTTCACTGGCTCGCCATTCAGCTCCACGACGTCCACTACCGGCCCTGGCCTTTGCTTTGGCTGCTGCCCCATTGAACGTGTGCTCCGGAGCGATGTTTCTCCACCCACCACTATCCTTCTGCCACCAGGGGATATGTGAGTGTGGGAGTCACCATTTCTCACTGGCAGCAGGGTCACAAGTCACTAGACTTCCAGGTACCCGATGACCTAGGCTGCCTTCTGCCCCAGGCAAGGTCCCGAATCCTTTATCCCACATGCTGACACCTGGCCACTGGCGGACATTCATTTTTATCAACACAGAGGTCTGAGCGAGGGTCAGCGGGCCAGGTAGGTGAAGTCAAGGCCAGGTGGGCGGGATTAAGGCTTCTTTGCCATCACCATAGAGAGAGTTCCCCGGCCGGAAGAGTGGGCGGAGCTTACACCACGCCTGGTGACTAGACTGAGCCAATGGCAGAGGTCCAGCCCGCCAGGCAGATGACACAGGGCCCTCCATTGTGACCTATGACACCTAGTGGCCACAGGGTTGGAGCACACCCTGGGAAAGGCTACGCAGGCACAAGGGAGCCCCTGGTGTGGACTGCTTCAGGGCAGTGGCAGAGCAGGCCAGGTACCTCTTTCCCACTTTCCTGAGGATATCAGTACGCAAGGCATCCCCACTCAGCATCTCTTGCCTCTCTCTCTCTCTGTCTCTCTCTGGATGTGTTCCTTCTCTGAAATCTCTTTCCTTCTCCCCCTGAGTCATTTCACAGCTTGGAGTGCCTGACAGAGGGCCTAGAGACAAAGGAGCAAAGGGGGAAGGCCTCTGGCTCTACTGGTTGCCCATGGGCAGAGAAGTTCTGGTAGTCTATCTGGAAGGTCTAGAGAGTAGTGATTGATTGGGGAGCAACATCACGGGCGGACCCTGGCCACGTGAAGCTTGCTGACATGTGGCAGCCTCTCTGGAGACTAGTAATTCTGCTGATAACATTCTATGCAAATACCCGGGTCAATGCCATGGGCAGAAAACCTTGACACATACCTGCCAGAGGCCTATTCTGGGTCTGAGGAGTCCACCCTGGTCTCCAGCAACTCATCATCTCAGCACACACTTTGCCTGCACGCATGGAAACCGCCTCTCTCCACGAATGCCTTCACCTGCTAGGAAACACACCATGTCACTCAGCCAAGGGAGAGCACAGGCAAAGTCAACTGAAGCCCCCATTTTCCAGAGTTTGCCTTCTGCTGCTCCACAGCCTCCGGTGGCACACCGCATGTGCGTCACTTCTCGGTAGACAAGGCCGAGATCCGGGCATCCAGGGCCCCAGCCGTCCAGAGTCTGCGCATGGAGGCATATGAATCACCTCTTTGCCACGTACAGGAGGGAGGCCCGGGCCCTACACTGTCTCCGCTAGAGCTCCACGACCTCAGCTATTTTCCCTGACCTTTGGCCCGTGCCCTCGTGAGTGTGTGATCCCTAGTTACAATTCTTCTCCGACTACTCTCAATCCGCCACCTGCGGATACCTGAGCATGAAAATGAATATCTATCACTGGCTGCAGTGTCACAGGTCACTAGGTGTCTAGGCTCAGGCTGACCTTGGCTGTCTTCTGCCCAGGCAAGGAGCCTAATCCTTCCAAGGAAATCAGGACACGTGCTCACTGGCCAACATCCTTTCTTTTATCCACACAGCAGTCTACATGAGGGGAAAGAGGCCAGGGAGGCCCGGTGAAGGCTGAGTGCGGGGCCTAAGGCTTCTTTCCCAATCACCATGGAGACAGCCACCGCAAGGCTGGCCGGAACTTCTGACGGGGACGAGTCACAAACACTGAGCCAATAGGAGAGGTCCAGCCTAACCGGCCAGTTCCGCAGACCCCTCCAGTTTACTCATGGACAGACAACGGCCCCTTGCGTCTTTGGCCACAAAATCCAGGGCACCCAGGGAATAACTTCACACTCGGCAACCCCTGATGTGGACACACTGGGCCAGCAGGCAGGTACCTCCCTTCCACTTACGCTAGGATATCAGCAGGCAAGGCGCTCTTCCTCAGCATCTATGGCCTCTCTGTATGTGTTCATTCAGAGGAATCTCTTCATTCTACCCCTGAGACACATGACAGGTATGAGGGACCTGAGAGAGAGCCTAGAGATGGAACGGGGGAGGCTTCTGGCTCTACTGCTTCCCCGTGGGGACAGAATAGCAGGTAGTCTCTCTGGAAGGTCTTAGCTTCTGTTGATTGCCATGCGCAATACGGTAGGGGCGGACCCTGGCCAGGTGGAGCTTGTGGGCAGATGCAACCTCTCCGGCGACGAATAATTCCGCTGCTGCTTTGTATGGTCAAAACCTCCCCCCGCCAAGTGGGATGGGTAGAGAACATTGACCCACACCCGCCAGGCACCTTTCCTGGGACTAAAGATCCCAACATGGTCTCAACGTCGTCACCCTCTCAGCACACACCTTCCCTGCACACATAATCCTGCCTTTCTCCGTCAGGGCCCTATGCTACCAGCAAAAAAAGCAAGCCGCTCAAAAAGGCCGATGCCAGGGAAATCAAGGAAACACTGCCATTTTCCAAATTTTTGCTGTCTACATGTCCCCGCCTCCGGTGCAAGGCTGCATATTTGGCCGGGCTCCGAAGGCAGGGCCGAAATCCCGGCAGCCTGGGCCCCAGCAGTCCAATGCTCTATGGACGTGGGGGCACGGACGACCTGTTTGCCACATGCAGGTGGGATCCTTGGGCCCTTCACTGGCTCGCCATTCAGCTCCACGACGTCCACTACCGGCCCTGGCCTTTGCTTTGGCTGCTGCCCCATTGAACGTGTGCTCCGGAGCGATGTTTCTCCACCCACCACTATCGTTCTGCCACCAGGGCATATGTGAGTGTGGGAGTCACCATTTCTCACTGGCAGCAGGGTCACAAGTCACTAGACTTCCAGGTACCCGCTGACCTAGGCTGCCTTCTGCCCCAGGCAAGGTCCCGAATCCTTTATCCCACATGCTGACACCTGGCCACTGGCGGACATTCATTTTTATCAACACAGAGGTCTGAGCGAGGGTCAGCGGGCCAGGTAGGTGAAGTCAAGGCCAGGTGGGCGGGATTAAGGCTTCTTTGCCATCACCATAGAGAGAGTTCCCCGGCCGGAAGAGTGGGCGGAGCTTACACCACGCCTGGTGACTAGACTGAGCCAATGGCAGAGGTCCAGCCCGCCAGGCAGATGACACAGGGCCCTCCATTGTGACCTATGACACCTAGTGGCCACAGGGTTGGAGCACACCCTGGGAAAGGCTACGCAGGCACAAGGGAGCCCCTGGTGTGGACTGCTTCAGGGCAGTGGCAGAGCAGGCCAGGTACCTCTTTCCCACTTTCCTGAGGATATCAGTACGCAAGGCATCCCCACTCAGCATCTCTTGCCTCTCTCTCTCTCTCTCTGTCTCTCTCTGGATGTGTTCCTTCCTTGAAATCTCTTTCCTTCTCCCCCTGAGTCATTCCACAGCTTGGAGTGCCTGACACAGGGCCTAGAGACAAAAGAGCAAAGGGGGAAGGCCTCTGGCTCTACTGGTTGCCCATGGGCAGAGAAGTTCTGGTAGTCTATCTGGAAGGTCTAGAGAGTAGTGATCGATTGGGGAGCTACATCACGGGCGGACCCTGGCCACGTGAAGCTTGCTGACATGTGGCAGCCTCTCTGGAGACTAGTAATTCTGCTGATAACATTCTATGCAAATACCCGGGTCAATGCCATGGGCAGAAAACCTTGACACATACCTGCCAGAGGCCTATTCTGGGTCTGAGGAGTCCACCCTGGTCTCCAGCAACTCATCATCTCAGCACACACTTTGCCTGCACGCATGGAAACCGCCTCTCTCCACGAATGCCTTCACCTGCTAGGAAACACACGATGTCACTCAGCCAAGGGAGAGCACAGGCAAAGTCAACTGAAGCCCCCATTTTCCAGAGTTTGCCTTCTGCTGCTCCACAGCCTCCGGTGGCACACCGCATGTGCGTCACTTCTCGGTAGACAAGGCCGAGATCCGGGCATCCAGGGCCCCAGCCGTCCAGAGTCTGCGCATGGCGGCATATGGATCACCTCTTTGCCACGTACAGGAGGGAGGCCCGGGCCCTACACTGTCTCCGCTAGAGCTCCACAACCTCAGCTATTTTCCCTGACCTTTGGCCCGTGCCCTCGTGAGTGTGTGATCCCTAGTTACAATTCTTCTCCGACCACTCTCAATCCGCCACCTGCGGATACCTGGGCATGAAAATGAATATCTATCACTGGCTGCAGTGTCACAGGTCACTAGGTGTCTAGGCTCAGGCTGACCTTGGCTGTCTTCTGCCCAGGCAAGGAGCCTAATCCTTCCAAGGAAATCAGGACACGTGCTCACTGGCCAACATCCTTTCTTTTATCCACACAGCAGTCTACATGAGGGGAAAGAGGCCAGGGAGGCCCGGTGAAGGCTGAGTGCGGGGCCTAAGGCTTCTTTCCCAATCACCATGGAGACAGCCACCGCAAGGCTGGCCGGAACTTCTGACGGGGACGAGTCACAAACACTGAGCCAATAGGAGAGGTCCAGCCTAACCGGCCAGTTCCGCAGACCCCTCCAGTTTACTCATGGACAGACAACGGCCCCTTGCGTCTTTGGCCACAAAATCCAGGGCACCCAGGGAATAACTTCACACTCGGCAACCCCTGATGTGGACACACTGGGCCAGCAGGCAGGTACCTCCCTTCCACTTACGCTAGGATATCAGCAGGCAAGGCGCTCTTCCTCAGCATCTATGGCCTCCCTGTATGTGTTCATTCAGAGGAATCTCTTCATTCTACCCCTGAGACACATGACAGGTATGAGGGACCTGAGAGAGAGCCTAGAGATGGAACGGGGGAGGCTTCTGGCTCTACTGCTTCCCCGTGGGGACAGAATAGCAGGTAGTCTCTCTGGAAGGTCTTAGCTTCTGTTGATTGCCATGTGCAATACGGTAGGGGCGGACCCTGGCCAGGTGGAGCTTGTGGGCAGATGCAACCTCTCCGGCGACGAATAATTCCGCTGCTGCTTTGTATGGTCAAAACCTCCCCCCGCCAAGTGGGATGGGTAGAGAACATTGACCCACACCCGCCAGGCACCTTTCCTGGGACTAAAGATCCCAACATGGTCTCAACGTCGTCACCCTCTCAGCACACACCTTCCCTGCACACATAATCCTGCCTTTCTCCATCAGGGCCCTATCCTACCAGCAAAAAAAGCAAGCCGCTCAAAAAGGCCGATGCCAGGGAAATCAAGGAAACACTGCCATTTTCCAAATTTTTGCTGTCTACATGTCCCCGCCTCCGGTGCAAGGCTGCATATTTGGCCGGGCTCCGAAGGCAGGGCCAAAATCCCGGCAGCCTGGGCCCCAGCAGTCCAATGCTCTATGGACGTGGGGGCACGGACGACCTGTTTGCCACATGCAGGTGGGATCCTTGGGCCCTTCACTGGCTCGCCATTCAGCTCCACGACGTCCACTACCGGCCCTGGCCTTTGCTTTGGCTGCTGCCCCATTGAACGTGTGCTCCGGAGCGATGTTTCTCCACCCACCACTGTGGTTCTGCCACCAGGGGATATGTGAGTGTGGGAGTCACCATTTCTCACTGGCAGCAGGGTCACAAGTCACTAGACTTCCAGGTACCCGCTGACCTAGGCTGCCTTCTGCCCCAGGCAAGGTCCCGAATCCTTTATCCCACATGCTGACACCTGGCCACTGGCGGACATTCATTTTTATCAACACAGAGGTCTGAGCGAGGGTCAGCGGGCCAGGTAGGTGAAGTCAAGGCCAGGTGGGCGGGATTAAGGCTTCTTTGCCATCACCATAGAGAGAGTTCCCCGGCCGGAAGAGTGGGCGGAGCTTACACCACGCCTGGTGACTAGACTGAGCCAATGGCAGAGGTCCAGCCCGCCAGGCAGATGACACAGGGCCCTCCATTGTGACCTATGACACCTAGTGGCCACAGGGTTGGAGCACACCCTGGGAAAGGCTACGCAGGCACAAGGGAGCCCCTGGTGTGGCCTGCTTCAGGGCAGTGGCCGAGCAGGCCAGGTACCTCTTTCCCACTTTCCTGAGGATATCAGTACGCAAGGCATCCCCACTCAGCATCTCTTGCCTCTCTCTCTCTCTCTCTGTCTCTCTCTGGATGTGTTCCTTCCTTGAAATCTCTTTCCTTCTCCCCCTGAGTCATTCCACAGCTTGGAGTGCCTGACACAGGGCCTAGAGACAAAAGAGCAAAGGGGGAAGGCCTCTGGCTCTACTGGTTGCCCATGGGCAGAGAAGTTCTGGTAGTCTATCTGGAAGGTCTAGAGAGTAGTGATCGATTGGGGAGCTACATCACGGGCGGACCCTGGCCACGTGAAGCTTGCTGACATGTGGCAGCCTCTCTGGAGACTAGTAATTCTGCTGATAACATTCTATGCAAATACCCGGGTCAATGCCATGGGCAGAAAACCTTGACACATACCTGCCAGAGGCCTATTCTGGGTCTGAGGAGTCCACCCTGGTCTCCAGCAACTCATCATCTCAGCACACACTTTGCCTGCACGCATGGAAACCGCCTCTCTCCACGAATGCCTTCACCTGCTAGGAAACACACGATGTCACTCAGCCAAGGGAGAGCACAGGCAAAGTCAACTGAAGCCCCCATTTTCCAGAGTTTGCCTTCTGCTGCTCCACAGCCTCCGGTGGCACACCGCATGTGCGTCACTTCTCGGTAGACAAGGCCGAGATCCGGGCATCCAGGGCCCCAGCCGTCCAGAGTCTGCGCATGGCGGCATATGGATCACCTCTTTGCCACGTACAGGAGGGAGGCCCGGGCCCTACACTGTCTCCGCTAGAGCTCCACAACCTCAGCTATTTTCCCTGACCTTTGGCCCGTGCCCTCGTGAGTGTGTGATCCCTAGTTACAATTCTTCTCCGACCACTCTCAATCCGCCACCTGCGGATACCTGGGCATGAAAATGAATATCTATCACTGGCTGCAGTGTCACAGGTCACTAGGTGTCTAGGCTCAGGCTGACCTTGGCTGTCTTCTGCCCAGGCAAGGAGCCTAATCCTTCCAAGGAAATCAGGACACGTGCTCACTGGCCAACATCCTTTCTTTTATCCACACAGCAGTCTACATGATGGGAAAGAGGCCAGGGAGGCCCGGTGAAGGCTGAGTGCGGGGCCTAAGGCTTCTTTCCCAATCACCATGGAGACAGCCACCGCAAGGCTGGCCGGAACTTCTGACGGGGACGAGTCACAAACACTGAGCCAATAGGAGAGGTCCAGCCTAACCGGCCAGTTCCGCAGACCCCTCCAGTTTACTCATGGACAGACAACGGCCCCTTGCGTCTTTGGCCACAAAATCCAGGGCACCCAGGGAATAACTTCACAGTCGGCAACCCCTGATGTGGACACACTGGGCCAGCAGGCAGGTACCTCCCTTCCACTTACGCTAGGATATCAGCAGGCAAGGCGCTCTTCCTCAGCATCTATGGCCTCTCTGTATGTGTTCATTCAGAGGAATCTCTTCATTCTACCCCTGAGACACATGACAGGTATGAGGGACCTGAGAGAGAGCCTAGAGATGGAACGGGGGAGGCTTCTGGCTCTACTGCTTCCCCGTGGGGACAGAATAGCAGGTAGTCTCTCTGGAAGGTCTTAGCTTCTGTTGATTGCCATGTGCAATACGGTAGGGGCGGACCCTGGCCAGGTGGAGCTTGTGGACAGATGCAACCTCTCCGGCGACGAATAATTCCGCTGCTGCTTTGTATGGTCAAAACCTCCCCCCGCCAAGTGGGATGGGTAGAGAGCATTGACCGACACCCGCCAGGCACCTTTCCTGGGACTAAAGATCCCAACATGGTCTCAACGTCGTCACCCTCTCAGCACACACCTTCCCTGCACACATAATCCTGCCTTTCTCCGTCAGGGCCCTATGCTACCAGCAAAAAAAGCAAGCCGCTCAAAAAGGCCGATGCCAGGGAAATCAAGGAAACACTGCCATTTTCCAAATTTTTGCTGTCTACATGTCCCCGCCTCCGGTGCAAGGCTGCATATTTGGCCGGGCTCCGAAGGCAGGGCCAAAATCCCGGCAGCCTGGGCCCCAGCAGTCCAATGCTCTATGGACGTGGGGGCACGGACGACCTGTTTGCCACATGCAGGTGGGATCCTTGGGCCCTTCACTGGCTCGCCATTCAGCTCCACGACGTCCACTACCGGCCCTGGCCTTTGCTTTGGCTGCTGCCCCATTGAACGTGTGCTCCGGAGCGATGTTTCTCCACCCACCACTATCCTTCTGCCACCAGGGGATATGTGAGTGTGGGAGTCACCATTTCTCACTGGCAGCAGGGTCACAAGTCACTAGACTTCCAGGTACCCGCTGACCTAGGCTGCCTTCTGCCCCAGGCAAGGTCCCGAATGCTTTATCCCACATGCTGACACCTGGCCACTGGCGGACATTCATTTTTATCAACACAGAGGTCTGAGCGAGGGTCAGCGGGCCAGGTAGGTGAAGTCAAGGCCAGGTGGGCGGGATTAAGGCTTCTTTGCCATCACCATAGAGAGAGTTCCCCGGCCGGAAGAGTGGGCGGAGCTTACACCGGGCCTGGTGACTAGACTGAGCCAATGGCAGAGGTTCAGCCCGCCAGGCAGATGACACAGGGCCCTCCATTGTGACCTATGACACCTAGTGGCCACAGGGTTGGAGCACACCCTGGGAAAGGCTACGCAGGCACAAGGGAGCCCCTGGTGTGGCCTGCTTCAGGGCAGTGGCAGAGCAGGCCAGGTACCTCTTTCCCACTTTCCTGAGGATATCAGTACGCAAGGCATCCCCACTCAGCATCTCTTGCCTCTCTCTCTCTCTCTCTCTGTCTCTCTCTGGATGTGTTCCTTCTCTGAAATCTCTTTCCTTCTCCCCCTGAGTCATTTCACAGCTTGGAGTGCCTGACAGAGGGCCTAGAGACAAAAGAGCAAAGGGGGAAGGCCTCTGGCTCTACTGGTTGCCCATGGGCAGAGAAGTTCTGGTAGTCTATCTGGAAGGTCTAGAGAGTAGTGATCGATTGGGGAGCTACATCACGGGCGGACCCTGGCCACGTGAAGCTTGCTGACATGTGGCAGCCTCTCTGGAGACTAGTAATTCTGCTGATAACATTCTATGCAAATACCCGGGTCAATGCCATGGACAGAAAACCTTGACACATACCTGCCAGAGGCCTATTCTGGGTCTGAGGAGTCCACCCTGATCTCCAGCAACTCATCATCTCAGCACACACTTTGCCTGCACGCATGGAAACCGCCTCTCTCCACGAATGCCTTCACCTGCTAGGAAACACACGATGTCACTCAGCCAAGGGAGAGCACAGGCAAAGTCAACTGAAGCCCCCATTTTCCAGAGTTTGCCTTCTGCTGCTCCACAGCCTCCGGTGGCACACCGCATGTGCGTCACTTCTCGGTAGACAAGGCCGAGATCCGGGCATCCAGGGCCCCAGCCGTCCAGAGTCTGCGCATGGCGGCATATGGATCACCTCTTTGCCACGTACAGGAGGGAGGCCCGGGCCCTACACTGTCTCCGCTAGAGCTTCACGACCTCAGCTATTTTCCCTGACCTTTGGCCCGTGCCCTCGTGAGTGTGTGATCCCTAGTTACAATTCTTCTCCGACCACTCTCAATCCGCCACCTGCGGAAACCTGGGCATGAAAATGAATATCTATCACTGGCTGCAGTGTCACAGGTCACTAGGTGTCTAGGCTCAGGCTGACCTTGGCTGTCTTCTGCCCAGGCAAGGAGCCTAATCCTTCCAAGGAAATCAGGACACGTGCTCACTGGCCAACATCCTTTCTTTTATCCACACAGCAGTCTACATGAGGGGAAAGAGGCCAGGGAGGCCTGGTGAAGGCTGAGTGCGGGGCCTAAGGCTTCTTTCCCAATCACCATGGAGACAGCCACCGCAAGGCTGGCCGGAACTTCTGACGGGGACGAGTCACAAACACTGAGCCAATAGGAGAGGTCCAGCCTAACCGGCCAGTTCCGCAGACCCCTCCAGTTTACTCATGGACAGACAACGGCCCCTTGCGTCTTTGGCCACAAAATCCAGGGCACCCAGGGAATAACTTCACAGTCGGCAACCCCTGATGTGGACACACTGGGCCAGCAGGCAGGTACCTCCCTTCCACTTACGCTAGGATATCAGCAGGCAAGGCGCCCTTCCTCAGCATCTATGGACTCTCTGTATGTGTTCATTCAGAGGAATCTCTTCATTCTACCCCTGAGACACATGACAGGTATGAGGGACCTGAGAGAGAGCCTAGAGATGGAACGGGGGAGGCTTCTGGCTCTACTGCTTCCCCGTGGGGACAGAATAGCAGGTAGTCTCTCTGGAAGGTCTTAGCTTCTGTTGATTGGCATGCGCAATACGGTAGGGGCGGACCCTGGCCAGGTGGAGCTTGTGGGCAGATGCAACCTCTCCGGCGACGAATAATTCCGCTGCTGCTTTGTATGGTCAAAACCTCCCCCCGCCAAGTGGGATGGGTAGAGAACATTGACCCACACCCGCCAGGCACCTTTCCTGGGACTAAAGATCCCAACATGGTCTCAACATCGTCACCCTCTCAGCACACACCTTCCCTGCACACATAATCCTGCCTTTCTCCGTCAGGACCCTATCCTACCAGCAAAAAAAGCAAGCCGCTCAAAAAGGCCGATGCCAGGGAAATCAAGGAAACACTGCCATTTTCCAAATTTTTGCTGTCTACATGTCCCCGCCTCCGGTGCAAGGCTGCATATTTGGCCGGGCTCCGAAGGCAGGGCCGAAATCCCGGCAGCCTGGGCCCCAGCAGTCCAATGCTCTATGGACGTGGGGGCACGGACGACCTGTTTGCCACATGCAGGTGGGATCCTTGGGCCCTTCACTGGCTCGCCATTCAGCTCCACGACGTCCACTACCGGCCCTGGCCTTTGCTTTGGCTGCTGCCCCATTGAACGTGTGCTCCAGAGCGATGTTTCTCCACCCACCACTGTCGTTCTGCCACCAGGGGATATGTGAGTGTGGGAGTCACCATTTCTCACTGGCAGCAGGGTCACAAGTCACTAGACTTCCAGGTACCCGCTGACCTAGGCTGCCTTCTGCCCCAGGCAAGGTCCCGAATCCTTTATCCCACATGCTGACACCTGGCCACTGGCGGACATTCATTTTTATCAACACAGAGGTCTGAGCGAGGGTCAGCGGGCCCGGTAGGTGAAGTCAAGGCCAGGTGGGCGGGATTAAGGCTTCTTTGCCATCACCATAGAGAGAGTTCCCCGGCCGGAAGAGTGGGCCGAGCTTACACCGGGCCTGGTGACTAGACTGAGCCAATGGCAGAGATCTGGCCCGCCAGGGAGATGACACAGTGCCCTCCATTGTCACCTATGACACCTAGTGGCCACAGGATTTGGTCATACCCTGGGAAAGCCTGTGCAGGCACAAGGGAGCCCCTGGTGCGGACTGCTTCAGGGCATTGGCAGAGCAGGCCAGGTACCTCTTTCCCACTTCGTGAGGATATCGGTACGCAAGGCATCCCCACTAAGCATCTCTTGCCTCTCTCTGTCTCTCCCTGTATGTGTTCCTTCTCTGAAATCTCTTCCTTCTGCCCCTTGTCACTTCTCACCTTGGAGTGCCTGACAGAGGGCCTAGAGATGAAAGAGCAAAGGGGGACGGCCTCTGGCTGTACTGGTTGCCCTTGGGCAGAGGAGGTCTGGCAGTCTATCTGGAAGGTCGAGAGAGTCGCGATTGATTGGGGACCTGCATCACGGGCTGACCCTTGCCAGGTGAAGCTTGTTGACATGTGGCAGCCTCTCCGGAGACTACTCATTCCGCTCATAACATTGTATGCAAATACCCGGGTGAGTGCCATGGGCACAAAATATTGACACATACCTGCCAGAGGTCTATCCTGGGTCTGAAGAGTCCAGCCTGGTCTCCAGCCACTCATCATCTCAGCACACACTTTGCCTGCACACATGGAATCTGCCTCTCTCCACCAATGCCTTCTCTTGCTAGGAAACACACGATGTCACTCAGCCAAAGGAGAAACCCTGGAGAGCACAGGCAAAGTCAACGGAAGCCCCCATTTTCAAGATTTTGCCCTCTCCTGGGCCACAGCCTCCGCTGGCGCAGTGCATGTGTGTCACATGTCCGAAGACAAGGCCCAAATCCGGGCATCCAGGGCCCCAGAGTCCTGAGTCTGCGCATGGCGGCATATGGATCACCACTTTGCCTCGTACAAGAGGGAGGCCTTGGCCCTAGTCTGGCTCTGCTAGAGGTCCATGACCTCTGGTATTTTCCCCGACCTTTGACCCGTGCCCTCGTGAGTGTGTGATATCTACTTTTACTTCTCCTCCGACTACTCTGAATCCACCACCTGAGGATATGTGAGCGTGGAAATCAACATCTATCACTGGTTGCAGTGTCATAGGTCACTAGGTGTCTACGCTCAGGCTGACCTTGGCTGTCTTCTGCCCAGGCAAGGAGCCTAATCCTTCAAAGGCAATGAGGACACGTGGTCACTGGCCGACATTCTTTCTTTCATCCACACAGTGGTCTCGATGAGGGTAAAGAGGCCAGGTAGGCCAGGTGAAGGCTGAGTGCGGAGCCTAAGGTTTCTTTCCTAATCAGCATGGAGACAGCCACCGGAAGGCTGGGCGGAACTTCTGACGGGGACGGGTTCCAAACACTGAGCCAATAGGAGAGGTCCAGCCTAACTGGCCAGTTCTGCAGAGCCCTCCATTTTATCCATGGATACACAACGGCCCCTTCTGTCTTTGGCCACAAAATCGAGGGCACCCAGGGAATATCTTCACAGTAGGCAACCCTTGATGTGGACAGGTTCGACACACTGGGATAGCAGGGAAGTATCTCTTTTCCACTTATGCTAGAATATTAGTATTCAAGGCGCCCTTCCTTAGCATCTATGGCCCCTCTCTGTATGCGGTCATTCAGAGAAATCTCTTCATTCTACCTCTGAGACACATCACAAGTACGAGGGGCCTGAGAGAGAGCCTGGAGATGAAACGGAGGAGGCTTCTGGCTGTACCACTTTCCCATGGGCAGACAATAGCAGGTAGTCTCTCTGTAATGTCTTAGCTTCTGTTGATTGACATGTGGAATACAGTAGGGTGGACCCTGGCCTGTTGTAGCTTGTGGGCAGATGGAAGTTCTCAGGCAAGGAATAATTCCTCTGCTGCTTTGTATGGTGAAACCGCACCCCCCCCCAACGGGAAGGCCAGAGAACATTGACCCACACCTGCCAGGGGCCTTTCCTGGGACGAAAGATCCCAACCTGGTCTCAACCTCGTCACCCTCTCAGCACACACCTTTCCTGCAGACATAATCCTGCCTTTTCCATCAGTGCCTCATCCTACTAGGAAAAAAAGCTTTCTGCTCAAAAAGACGATGCCAGGGAAATCGAGGAGACGCTGCCATTTTCCAAATTTTTGCTTTCTACCCATCCCTGCCTCCGATCAAAAGCTGCGTATGTGGCTGGGCTCTGAAGGCAAGGCCAATATCCTGGCAGCGTGGGCCCCAGCAGTCCAATGGTTTATGGACGTGGGGACACGGATGACCTGTTTGCCACATATAGAAAATGAACATTCAATATAGAACATATAGTATGGAATAGAAAATACAGGAAATATAGAATATAGAAGAATATAGAATATTGAACATAAAATATATAATGTAGAATACAAAACATAGATTATGAAATAAAGTATAAATGACGCAGAACATAAAATATATTTTATAGAGTATAGAAGACAATAGAATATAGATTATAAAATACAGAATTCACAATATAGAGGAAAACAGAATATAGAAGAATATAGAATATAGGACAAATGTAGAATATGGAATACAGAATACAGAAATATATAGCATGTAAAAAGATAGAATATGGAAGAACATAGACTATAGAATAGAGAATATAGATGAATTTAAAATATAGAATGTAGAATATATAATATGTAATACAAAATATGCAATATAGACTATAGAAGAATATTGTATGAAAAAATATAGAACATAGAACATCGCAATATAGACTATAGAAGAATATTGTATGAAAAAATATAGAACATAGAACATCGAATATAGAATACAGAGTATGGGATATAGAATATACAAAAATACAGAATGTAGAAAAACATCGAAGAACACAGATCATAGAATACAGAGACTTTAAAATATAGCGTATGATACATAGAACACTGAGTGTGTAATACAGAATATAAAAGAACTTTAAAAATAGAAGAATATAGTGTATAGAGGATTTGGAATAAAGAAGAGTATAGAATATACGTTATAGAAGAACATAGCATAAAGATTACAGAATATAGAAGAAAATAGAATATAAATTCAGAATATACAATACAGAAGAATATAAAATGTACAATGTAGAATAGCGATTATAGAATGCAAACTATAGAAAGAAGAATATAGAAGAAAATAAATTACAGAATATAGATTATAAATTATACAATATACATGATTATGGAAAATACAATGTAGAATGTAAAATGTAGACTACAGGAGAAAATGGAATACAGAATATACAAGAATATGGAATGTTGAATATAGTATCAAGAATATGGAATATAGAATACACAAAAATATAGTATATGTAACATATAGAAAAAAGAAGATTGAATATAGAACATAGAATATAAAAAAATCTAGAAGAATATAGAATGTAGAATTTAGAATACAGAATGTAGAATATAGAAGATTTTAGAATATAGAAAGTAGAATATACAGTATAGAATACAGAATATGGAATATACAACCTAGACTATAGAAAAATATAGAAATAGAATATAAAAAAATATAGAACATAGAAGAATATAGAATGTAGAATAGAGAATACGGAATAGACTATAGAACAGAATATTAGATTATAGAAGAATATAGAGATTAGAAGGCAGAATATACAATAAAAATATAGAAGATAGAAGAATACAGAATTCAGAAAAATTTAGAACAAAATGTAGAATATAGAAGAAAATAGAATATAAAATGTAGAATGGAGAACATGGAATATGGAATAGAGTATAGGGAAGAATAAAGAATACTGAAAAATTTTAAATATAGAATGTAGACGGTAAAATATTGAATACAGAATTTAGAATGTACAATATAGAATATAGCAGATAGAAGAATATAGATTATAAGTGAAGAATATAGAATAAGAATGTAGAAGAGTATAGAATGCAAAACATAGAATGCAGAATGTAGAATATAGAATAAGGAATATAGAATGTAGAATACAAAAGAATATAGTATATAAAAATATAGAATATAGAACATTGAATATGGAATATAGAATATAGAGCATGAAATAGCGAAATAGAAAAAATATAGAATAGAGATAAATATAGACTATAGAATAGAGTATGTACAAAGTAGAATTCAGAATATAAAATATAGAACATGGAATATAAAGGAATATAGATTATAGAATATAGAAGATTCTGGAATATAGAATGTAGAATTAAATATAGAATATGCGAGATGGAATATAAGAGAATATAGAATGCAGAATATAGTATACAGAATATGCAATATGGAATATAGAATACAGAAAATTATAAAATATATAGACTATAGAAAAAATTGAATATAGAATACAGACAATGGAATACAGAAAAATATAGAATATAAAACAGAATAAAAATATTCAAAATGTATAGAATAAACATTACAGAATATAGAATATTACAGAATGTACAACGTAGAATGTAAAGTACAGAATATACAATATAGAAGAATATATGATACAGACTATAGAAGAAGAATATAGAATACAGAAAATTATATAGAAAAGTATAGAATACAGAAAAAGAACACTGAATATGCAATACAGAGTATGGAATATAGAATATAGAAGAATACAGAATGTAGAATACAAAATATAGAATATGAAATAAAGCATAAAGAACACAGAATATAGAAGAATATAGATTAAAGAATATAGAAGATAATGGAATATAGAATATAAAATGCAGAATATACAATATAGAAGAATATAGAGTACAGAATATAGACGAATATAGAATATAGAAGGAAGAATGAAGAATATGGAATATAGAATACAGAAAAATATAGTATGTAGAGAAATATAGAACATAGAAGAATATGGAAGAATATAGAACATAGAATATGGAAGAATTTAAAATATACAAGGCAGAAAGTAGAATATAGAATATGAAATGTGCAATATAGAATATAGAGGAATATTGTATGTAGAAAAATATAGAATATAGAACATTGAATAGAGTATGGAATATAGAATATAGAAAAATATAGAATACAGAAGAACATAGGTTATAGAATGTAAAGAATTTCAAATATAGAATATGGAACATAGAACACTGAAGATAGAATACAGAATATAAAAGAACTTTGAAAATAGAAGAATATAGTGTATAGAGGATTTGGAATAAATAAGGATATAGAATATATGTTATAGAAGAATATAGCATAGATAACAGAATATAGAAGAACATAGAATATATGTTTAGAATATAGAATACAGAAAAATATAAAATGTACAATGTGGAATACAGATTACAGAATGCAAAGTATAGAATGAAGGATTATAGAAGATTGTAAATTATACAATACAGAAGATTATGGAATATTTTATGTAGAATGTAAAATATAGAATGTAATTTTTTTTTAGGAGAATATGGAATATAGAAGAACATAGAATGTTGACTATAGTATCAAGAATATGGAATACAGAATACACAAAAACATAGTATATGTAAAAATATAGAAAATGGAAGATTGAATATAGAACATAGACTATAGAAAAATATAGAATATAGAATGTAGAATATAGAAGATTTTAGAATATAGAATGTAGAATATACAATATGGAATATAGGATACAGAAGAATATAGTATAGAGAAAAATACAGAATATACAACATAGAACATCGAATATAGAATAGAGAGTATGGAATATAGGATATAGGAAAATATAGAATATAGAAGAACATAGAATTTAGAATGTGGAATATGGAATATAGAACATGGAATATAAATACAGGGTATTAATAGAGAATATAGAAAAGTATAGAATAGAGATAAATATAGAATAGAGTATGTACAAAGTACAATACAGAATATAAAATATAGAATAAAGAACATAGAATATAGAAGAATATACATTACAGAATATAGAAGATTCTGGAACATAGAATATAAAAAAATTTTTTGTTAATAGAAGATGGAATATAAGAGAATATAGAATGTAGAATATAGTTTACAGAATATGCAATATGGAATATAGAATACTGAAAATTATAAAAAATATAGACTATAGGAAAAAACATTGAATATAGAATACAGACAATGGAATATAGAAAAATATAGAATTTAGAATATAGAATGTAGAATACAGAATATAAAATATAGAATAAAAAAATACATAATATAGAGAATATACATTATAGAATATAGATTATGGAATATAGAATATAGAATGTAAAATACAGAATATACAATATAGAACATACGGTACAAAAAAAAATTTTTTTTTATAGAAGAATAGAGTGTAGAATGTAGAATATAGAATACAGAAAATTATACAGAAAAATATAGAATATAGAAAAAGAACATTGAATATAGAACACACAGTATGGAATATAGAATATAGAAAAAATAGAATATAGAAGAATATACAATGTAGAATACAAAATATAGAATATGAAATAAAGCATAAAGAACACAGAATATAGAAGAACATAGATTATAGAATATAGAAATAATGGAATATAGAATATAGAATGTAAAATACAGAATCTACAATATAGAAGAATATAGAATTCAGAATATAGAATAATATAGAATACAGAAGGAAGAATGTAGAATATGGAATGTATATAGAAAAATATAAAATATGGAAGAACATAAAGAATTTAGAATGTAGAATACAGAACATAGAATATGGAAGAATTTAAAATACACAATGTAGAATATAGAATATGGAATATAGAAGAATATTGTATGTAGAAAAATATAGAATATAGAATACAGAGTATGGAATATAGAATATACAAAAATATAGTATATAGAAGAACATAGATTATAGAATATAGAGAATTTAAAATATAGAATACGGAACACAGAACACTGAAGATAGAATACAGAATACAAAAGAACTTTGAAAATAGAAGAATATAGTGTATTCTATATTTTACATTCTACATTCCATAATTTTCTATATTTTATAATCTGTATTCTATAGTCTTTATTCTATATTTTGTATTGTATTTTCTGTATTCTACTTTCTATATTCTAAATTCTGTATTACATGTTCTTGTATAATCTATATTCTGTATTGTATACTCTTCTACTGTGTATATTCTTCTATAATGTATATTCTATATTCTTCTGTATTCTATATTCTAATTCTTCTATAGTCTCTATTCTTCCATATTGTGTATTCTACATTCTACTATATTGTTTTTCTTGTATTTTATATAACCTTCTCTATTCTGTATTCTTCTATATTCTAAATTTATATTCTATATTCTTCTATATTCTGTATTCTTCCATAATGTATATTCTATAATCTATATTCTTGTTTATATTCTTCTGTATTCCATATTCTTGTATATTCTATATTCTACTATTTTCTATATTCTTTTACATTCTGTATTCTATCTTCTGTGTTCTATGTTCAGTTTTCTTCTATGTACTATTTCCTTCTATATTCCATATTCTGTATTCTAAATTCTTCTATATTCTATATTCCACATTCTAAATTCTATGTTCTTCTATATTCTATATTCTAAATTCTATGTTCTTCTATATTCTATATTTTTCTATATCCTATATACCATACTCTATTCTCTATTTGATGTTCTATGTTCTATATTCTATATTTCTCTATACTATATTCTTCTGTATTCTATATTCCATATTGTATAGTCTACATTTTAAAATCTTCTATATTCTGCATTCTATATTAAACATTTGAAATTTTTCTATATGCTATATTTTTTTATATTCAATCTTCTATTTTCTATATATTTACATATACTATATTTTTGTGTATTCTATATTCCATATTCTTTATACTGTATTCAACATTCTATATTCTGGCCTGCGGGACCCTGTTCAGGCCTATTCTTCCCTACAGGGCTCCTCTATTCTGGCCTATTCTTGCCTGTGGGATTCTCTGTTCGGGCCTGTTCTCACCTGCGGGACTCTCCCTTAGGGCCTATTCTTGCTTGCGGGGCTCCTCTATTCGGGCCTATTCTTGCATTCGGGAATCTCCGTTCGGGCCTATCCTGGCCTGCGGGACTCTCCGTTCGGTCCTATTCTTGCCTGTGGGATCATTCGTTAAGGCCTATTTTTGCCTGCGGGACCCTCCGTTTGGGCTTATTCTTGACGGCGGGACTCTCCTTTAGGGCCTATTCTTGCCTGCGGAACCTCCGTTCGGGCCTAATCTTGCCTGCGGGAGCATCCTTTCTCCTCCTCTTGCCTGCGGGGCTCTTCTATTCGGGCCTGCTGTGCCTGCGGAGCTCCGATATTCGTGTGTGTTCTTGTGTGGCGGATCCGCTATTCCGGCCTGTTCTTGCGTGCGGGGCTCCTCTGTTCGGGCCTGTTCTTGCGTGCGGGGCTCCTCTATTCGGGTCTGTTCTTACCTTCCGGACTCTGTTCGGGCCTATTCTTGGCTACAGGAATCTCCGTTTGGGCCTATTCTTTCCTGCGGGACTCTCCGTTCAGGTCTATTTTTGCCTGCGGGACCCTGTTCAGGCCTATTCTTGCCTACAGGGCTCCTCTGTTCTGGCCTGTGGGAATCTCCGTTCTGGCCTATTCTTACCTGCAGAACTCTCTCTTCGGGCCTAATCTTGCCTGCGGGAGCATCCTTTCGTTCCTCCTCTTGCCTGCGGGGCTCTTCTATTCCGGCCTGTTCGTGCCTACAGAGCTCCGTTATTCAGGCCTGTTTGAGCCTGCGGGGCTCCGTTATTCAGGCCTGTTCGTGCGTGCGGGGCTCCGCTCTTCGGGCCTGTCCGTGCCTGCGGAGCTCCGGTATTTGTGCGTGTTCGTGTGTGCCGGGTTCCGCTATTTGGCGTGTTGGTAAGTGCAGGACTCCTCCATTAGGGCATGTTCTTGCCTTCCGGATTCTGTTGGGGCCTATTCTTGGCTACAGAAATCTCCGTTCTGGCCTATTCTTGCCTGTAGCACTCTCCGTTTGGGCCTATTCTTTCCTGCGGGACTCTCCGTTCAGGTCTATTTTTGCCTTCGGGACCCTGTTCAGGCCTATTCTTGCCTACAGGGCTCCTCTATTCTGGCCTGTGGGAATCTCCGTTCGGGCCTTTTCTCGGCTGCCGGACTCTCCTTTCGGGCCTGTTCTCGCCTGCGGGACTCTCCGTTCAGGCCTATTCTCGACTCCAGGCTTCCCTATTCGGGCCTATTGTTGCCTGCGGAACTCTGTTCGGGCTTATTCTTGCCTGCGGGGCTCCTCTATTCGGGCCTATTCTTGCCCGCGGGACTGTGTAAGGGCCCTTTCTTGCCTGCGTGAGTCCCAGTTCGGGACTGTTCTTGCCTGCGGGACTCTCCTTTCAGGCCTCCTCTTGTCTGCAGGGCTCCTCTATTCGGGCCTCTTAGTGCCTGTGGAGCTCCGTTATTCAGGCCTTTTTCTGCGTGTGGGGCTCCGCTATTTGGGCCTGTTCTTGCCTGTGGGGCTTCTCTATTAGGGGATATTCTTGCCTGCGGGACTCTCCGTTAGGGCCTATTCTTGCCTGCGGGACTCTCCATTTGGGCGTATACTTGCCTGCAGAACTCTCCGTTCGGGGCTATTCTTCCCTGCGGGACTCTCTGTTCGGGCCTGTTCATGCCTGCGGGGCTCTCCTTTCCAGACTATTGTTGCCTGCGGGACTCTCCTTTCGGGCTTCGCCTTACCTGCGGGGCTCCGCTATTCGGGCCTCTTCGTGCATGCAGGCTACCCTATAGGACTATACGATACAGAATATAGATTATAGAAGAACATAGAATACAGAATTTGGAATATAGAAAATAGAATGTAGAGTACAGAATATAAAATGAAGAGTATTGGTTATGGATTATAGAATATAGAGAATTATGAAATGTAGAATGTAAAATATAGAAGAATATAGAATGCATACTATAGAAGAATACAGAATGTAGAATATACGATATAGAATATAGAATAGGGAACATAGGATATACCATACAGAAAAACAGTATATAGAAAGATAAACAATATAGAACATAGAACTTTAAATATACAATATAAAATACAGAGAATGGAATATAGAACCTAGATTATGGAAGAATATAGAAATAGAATATAAAAGAATATAGAATTTAGAATGTAGAGTATAAAATATAGAATATAGAAGAATTTAGAATATAGAATATGGACTATAGAATATAGTATATAGAAGAACATGGAAGATACAATACAGAACATAAAAGTAAAAAGAATATAGAAAAGTATAGAGTATAGAAGAATAAGGAATATGGAAAATAGAATGTAGAATATAATTATAGAAGAATGTAGAATATTGAAAAATATAGAATACAGAATATAGGAAAACATAGAGCATAAATTTAGAAGATATAGGATATAGAATGCAGAATATAGAAGAATAAAGAATAGATGACAGACTACAGAATATAGAAGATAGAATGTGGAAGAAAATAGAATATTGACAAACGGAATATAGGGTATAGGATATACAGTATTGAAGAATAGAGAATAAAGTAGAAAAATACAGATAACCAAATATAGAAGAATGTAGAATAGAGAATATAAGAGAATAGATTACAGAAGAATATAGAATATAGAGATTAGAAGGTAGAATATACATAAAAAATATAGAATTCAGAAAAAAATTAGAATATAAAATGTAGCATATAGAAGAAAATGGAATGGAGAATGGAGAACATAGAATATGGGATAGGGAATAGAGAAGAATAAAGAATATTGAAAAATTTAGAATATAGAATGTAGACTAGAATATTGAATATAGAATTTAGAACGTACAATATGGAATATAGCAAGTAGAAGAATATAGATTACAACAGAAGAATATAGAACGTAGAAGAGTATAGAATACAGAACAGAAAAATATAAAATGTAGAATATAGCATATGGAATATAGAATGTAGAATACAGAAGAATATAGGATATAAAAAATATAGAATATAGAGCATCGAATATAGAATACAGAGTATGGAATAAAGAATATAGAATAGACTTAAATATAGAATGTAGAATAGACTATGTAAAAAGTAGAATAAAGAACATAGAATACAGAAGAATATAGAATATTCTCAAATATAGAATATAAAATATAGAATATAGAAGATGGAATATAAGAGAATATAGAATGTAGAATATAGTTTAGAGAATATGCAATATGGAATATAGAATACAGAAAATTATAAAAAATATAGAATATAGAAAACAACATTGAATATAGAATACAGACAGTGGAATATAGAAAAATATAGAATTTAGAATACAGAATGTAGAATACAGAATATAGAATATAAAATATAGAAAAAATACATAATATAGAGAATATACATTATACAATATAGAAGATTATGGAATATAGAACGTAGAATGTAAAATACAGAATTTACAATATAGAAAAATATGTGATACAGACTATAGAAGAATATAAAGAATGAAGAATATAGAATACAGAAAATTGTATAGAAAAATATAGAAAAAGAACATTGAATATAGAACACAGAGTATGGAATATGTAATATAGAAAATATAGAGTATAGAAAAATATAGAATATAGAATACAAAATATAGAATATAAAATAAAGGGTAAAGAACACAGAATATAGAAGAACATAGATTATAGAATATAGAAGGTAATGGAATATAGAATTTAAAATACAGAATATAGAAGGAAGAATATAGAATATGGAATAGAGAATACAGAAAAATATAGTATATGGAAAAATATAGACTAGAAGTATATGGAAGAATATAGAATGTAGAATATAGAACACAGCATAGAATATGGAAGTATTTAAAATATACAATGCAGAATGTGGAATATGGAATATGAAATATAGAATATAGAAGAATAGTGTATGTGGAAAAACATAGAATATAGAACATCAAATACAGAATACAGAGTATGGAATAAAAAAAAATATACAAAAATATAGAATATAGAAGAACATAGATTGTAGAATATAGAGAATTTAAAATATAGAATATGGAACATAGAACACTGAAGATAGAATACAGAATATAAAAGAACTTTGTAAACAGAACAATATAGTGTATAGAGGATTTGGGATAAAGAAGAATATAAAATATACATTATAGAAGAATATAGCATAAAGAATACAGGATATAAAAGAAAATAGAATATAAATTTAGAATATAGAATGCAGAAGAATATAAAATGTACAATATAGAATACAGATTATACAATGCAAAGTATACAATGAAGAATACAGGAAAGTATGGAATATAGAATATAGAAGATTATAAATCATACAATATAGAAAATAATGGAATATAGAATGTACAATGTAAAATATAGAATATAGAAGAACACAGAATATGGAATATAGAAGAATATAGAATATACAAGGGTATGGAAAATACAAGAAAAAGAATATAGTAGAATGTAGAATACAGAATATGGAATAGAGAATGTAGAAGAATTAGGATATAGAATACAGAAGAATACAGAATATACATTATAGAAGAATGTACACAGTAGAAGACTATACAAGAATATAGATTACTGAAGAACATAGAATACAGAATTTAGAATATAGAATGTAGACTACAGAATATAAAATATAGAATAAAGAATATAGAATACAGATTGTAGAATACAGAGAATTATGGAATGTAGAATGTAAAATTTAAAAGAATACAGAATGTAGAATATAGAATATGGAACATAGAATATACCACACAGAAAAAGATAGTATATATAAAAATAAAGAACATAGAACTTTGAATATACAATATAGAATACAGAGTATGGAATATAGAACCTAGAATATGTAAAAATGTAGAAAGAATATAAAAGAATATAGAACATAGGAAAATATAGAATTTAGAATGTAGAATATAAAATACAGAATATAGAATATAGAAGAATTTAGAACATAGAATATAGAGGAATATAGTATATAGAAGAACATAGGACATAGAAAATACAATGCAGAATATAAAAGAAAAAATATAGAGTATAGAAGAATATGGAATATGGACAATAGGAGAATGTAGAGTATAATTATAGAAGAATATAGAAAACTGAAAAACAATATGGAATATAGGAAAATATAGAGCAAAAATTTAGAAGATATAGGATATAGAATGCAGAATATAGAAGAATACAGAATGTAGATGACAGACTACAGAAAATAGAATATAGAACATAGAAGAAAATAGAATATGGACAAATATGGAATATAAGGTATCGGATATACACTATCGAAGAATATAGAAGAAAGAAAGTAGAAGAATATAGATTACAGACTATAGAAGAATATAGAATGTAGAATAGAGAATACAAGAGAATATTAGATTACAGAAGAATATAGAATATAGAGATTAGAAGGTAGAATAAACACTAAAAAATATAGAATATAGAAGAATATAGAATTCAGAAAAATTTAGAATAGAAAATGTAGAATATAGAAGAAAATGGAATATAGAATGTAGAATAGAGAACATAGAATGTGCAATAGAGTATAGAGAAGAATAAAGAATATTACAAAATTTAGAATATAGAACGTAGACTGTAGAATATTTAATATACAATTTAGAATGTACAATATAGAATATAGCAGAAGAATATAGATTATAAGAGAAGAATATAGAATGTAGAATAAGAATGTAGAAGAGTATAGAATACAGAACATAGAAGACTACAGAATATAGAATGCAAAATGTAGAATATGGAATATAGAATATAGAATACAGAAGAATATAGTATATAAAAAATATTGAATATAGAACATAGAATATAGAACACAGAATATAGAATATGTGATATAGAATACAGGGTATGGAATAGAGAATATAGAAAAATATAAAATAGAGATAAATACAGAATAGAGTATGTACAAAGTAGAATACAAAATGTAGAATATAAAATATAGAATAAAGAACATAGAATATAGAAGAATATAGATTATAGAATATTGAAGATTATGGAATATAGAATGTAGAATTAAATGTAGAAGATAGAATATAAGAGAATATAGAATGTAGAGAGTATACATAATATGCAATATGGAATATAGAATACAGAAAATTATTAAAAAATATAGATTATAGAGAAAAATGAATGTAGAATACAATCAATGGAATATAGAAAATATAGAATTTAGAAAATAGAATGTAGAATACAGAATATAAAATACAGAATAAAAAATAACATAGAGAATATACATTATACAATATAGGAGATTATGGAATATAGAATGTAGAATGCAAAATACAGAATATACAATATAGAACAATATATAATACAGACTATAGAAGAATGTAGAATATAGAATACAGAAAATTAAAGAATATAGAAAAAGAACATTGAATATAGAACACAGGATGGAATATAGAATATAGAAAATATAGAATATAGAAGAATATAGAATGTAGAATACAAAATATAGAATATAAATAAAGCATACAGAACACAGAATATAGAAGAATATAGATTATAGAATATAGAAGATAATGGAATAAGAATATAGAGTGTAAAACAAAATGTACACTATAGAAGAATATAGAATATAGAAGAATGTAGAATATAGAAGAATGTAGAATATAGAAGGAAGAATGTAGACTATGGAATATAGAATACAAAAAAATATAGTATATAGAATATTGAAGAATATGGAAGAACATAGAATACAGAATATAGAGCATAGAATATGGAAGAATTTAAAATATACAATGTAGAATATGGAATATGAAATATAGAATATAGAAGAATATTGTATGTAGAAAAATATAGAATGTAGAACATCTAATATAGAATGCAGAGTATGGAATATAGAATATACAAAAATATAGAATATAGAATAACATAGATTATAGAAAATAGAGAATTTGAAACATAGAATATGGAACATAGAACACTGAAGATAGAATACAGAATATAAAAGAACTTTGAAAATAGAATATAGTGTATTCTTCTATATTTTACATTCTACATTCCATAATTTTCTATATTTTATAATCTGTAATCTATAGTCTTTATTCTACATTTTATATTGTGTATTCTACATTCTACTTTCTATGTTCTAAATTCTGTATTACATGCTCTTGTATAATCTATATTCTGTATTGTATAGTCTTCTACTGTGTATATTCTTCTATAATGTATATTGTATATTCTTCTGTATTCTATATTCTAATTCTAAACATCCCCACATAACCCTGCTCACCTGGTACCATTGATGAGAGTTTCCAGACAACTCATCTGGGGACCAACAACCCAGATACCCCAAACCCAACCACCCTGCAATCAGCAGAGCACACACACAGCACCCAACCCCAAAACTAGGAAGATCACCCACTGCACCCACAGCCAGGGTCCAGCTGGACAGACAAACACACCACCTCAACAGAAACACCACCTATATCCTCAACAGCCCCACGAGAGACCCACACTCACACATGCAGTCAGTCATTCCTCCACCAACCCTGAGAAGGGTAGTGAGAGCATCAAAATGGCAAAATTAGAGACCAGAGCAAAACACAGGCCCAGCCTACTTGGATATATCAAAACAAAACAAAATTTCAGGGTTCAACAAACACACAGTAAATAAATACATATAATAATTTCTTGATGCTTCGGAAACAACAGACAATATCAAATCACAAAAAGAAGCAGGACAGGATGGAGTCAGCAAGTGACTGAAATAAAGAACAAAAAAACTGCCGGGGGTAAGAAACAGCCTGTGAAAACACAGGCAAAACCAAGAAAAATATAGACAAAATCAAGGAAGGCACTGACAAAATGAAAGAAAGCAACAAACAAACAAAAAACCCATTGTTGTCAAGTTGTTTACAACTCATAAAAGCGATAAAGAATTCAGGAAAACAATATAAAAATGAAACAACTAGAAACCATACAAAAACATCAACTAGAAAGCCAAAAGATTAAGAATAAAATTCAGAAACAGACAACTCAAAAGAAGGGTATAGGACCAGAATTGAAGCAATGGAAGACAGATTAGTGAAATTAAAGAAAAGTCCCTTGATACCAATTTGTTTGAGGAAAAATCAGAAAAAAGAACGAAGAAATCCTAATAATTATGTGGGACACTATCAAGAGGAAAAACTTGCATATGATAAGAGATCCAATGGATGGGGCAGGGGTGCAATGCAAAACACAGAGACAATTGTCAAAGTAATCCTGGCAGAAAACTTCGCTATCTATCATCATGAAAGACAAGAAGATACTCATCCAAGAAGCACAATGAACCCCAAACAGGATAGAGCCCAAAGAAAGTCACCAAGACTTATAAACAAACGTGCAAAAAAAAAAAGGACCAAAGACAAACAAAGAATCCTGAGATCAGCTAAGGAAAAATAAAGTCACCTATCTACAAAGGGGAACCAATAAAACTAATCTCCAACTATGTAGCTAAAACCACGTAGGCAAGAAGACAGTGGGAAGACCTATATAAAAGGTCGAAAGTAAAAAAAAAACAAAAAACAAAAAAAACTCAGCAATTCTATATTCAGTAAAACTGTCTCTCAAATACAATGGCAACATTAGAATATTTCCAGATAAGCAGAAATTAAGGGAATTTGTAAAAACCAGACCAAACTTACAAGAAATATTAAAGAGAGTCCTTCGAATAGAGAACTAAAAACATTAAACAATAATCTGATATTTGGACGCAGGACAGACCACCCAGATACCAACCCAAATAAAGAATTTAAAAAAAAACAAAGCTAAAAGGCTAAAAACAGGGAACAAAGGACATCAATATGTAAACGATGACATCAAAACAAAAAAGAGGGAATGAATGGTGTAGTTATAGAACTTTCATATGGAGAGGAAGCCAAAGTAATATCAATAAATAAAAGACTTTTAAACTTAGGAAGATAACGGTAAATTTCAAGGTAACGACATAAAGGAGGCCTGGTGGTGCATTGGTTAAGTGCTCGGCTGCTAACCAAAATGTCATTGCACTGAAAGTCTTAACTAAAGAAATACGGAAAAAGAAACAAAGGACCTCCAAATTGGAAGAAGCAAAATTTTCCCTATACACAGATGAAATGAACCTATACGTAGAACACTCCCAGGATTCCACAAAAAAACTACTGGAACTAATAGAAGGATTCAGCAAAGTAGCAGGGTACAAAATCAACATATAAAAAATCAGTTGGATTCCTCTACATCAACAAAGAGAACTTCAAAAAGTAAATCACAAAAAGAATGCCATTTATAATAGCCCCTCAAGTGATAAAATACTTGGGAATAAATCTAACCAAGGATATAAAAGACCTATACAAAGAAAACTACAAAATGCTACTGCAAGAAACCAAGAGACCTATATAATTGGAAGAAAAAAAAATGCTCATGGATAGGAAGACTCAACATCATGAAAATGTCAATACTACCTGAAGTGATCTACAAATATAATGCAATACCGATCCAAATTGCAACAGCATTCTTTAATGAGATGGAAACACTAATCACCAACCCAATGTGAAAAGGAAAGAGGCCTTGGATAAGTTAAATGCTACTAAAGAAGAACAAGGTAGAAAGAAGGCCTCGCACTACTGAATCTTAGAACCTACTATACAGGCATGGCAATCAAAACAGACTGGTATTTGTACGATGACAAACACACAGACCGATGGAACAGAATTTAGAACACAGATGTAAATCCATCCAGCTATGGGCCGCTGATTTTTGACAAAGGGCCGAATTTTGTTAAATTGGGAAAAGACAGCCTCTAACAAATGGCACTGGCAAAACTGAATGTCCATCTGTAGAAAAAATGAATCAGGACCCATACTTCACATCATAAACAAAAACTAACTCAAAATGGATCAAAGACCTAAATATAAAACCTAAAACAAAAAGGATTTCATTTTACTTGTTTCAGCAATCAACATCCATGGAAGCAGCAGTGGGCAAATCTGCTACAAAAGACCTCCTTAAAGTGTTAAAAAGCAAGGATGTCACCTTGAAGACTAAGGTGCCCCTGACCCAAGCAATGAAAGCTGGATGATGAGTAAGGAAGACTGAAGAAAAATTGGCATCTGTTGGTGAAGAATATTGAATATATCATGATGTGCCAAAATAAGGAACAAATCTGCCTTGGAAGAAGTACAGCCAGAATGCTCCTTAGAAGCAAGGATGGTGAGACTTCATCTCATATACTTTGGGCATGTTGTCAGGAAGGATCAGTCTCTGGAGAAGGACATCATCCTTGGTAAAGAATAGGGTCAGTGAAAAAGAGGAAGGCCCTCAACAAGATGGACTGACATGGTGGCTGCAACAATGGGCCCAAGCATAACAATGATCGTGAGGATGGCACAGGATCGGGCAGTGTTTCCTTTTGTTGTGCATAGGGTGGCTATGAGTCAGAAATGACTCGAGGGCACCTAGCAAAAACAACAACAACAATAAGGAGATAGAAATTATAACAAATTACCGAATACAAATTAACATTAATCTTTCTCAAACTCTTGCAAAAGAAAATAGGAGGGAACACTTTGTAACTGATTCTACGATGACATAATCACCCTGATACCAAAGCCAAAAAAACTCACAATATCCCTTATGAATATGAATGCAAATCTTCAACAGAGTACTAACAAACCAAATCCAGCAGCAAAATACTAGCAAACCAAACAGCAGCGTATTGAAAAGACTATAAACCACATCCCAGTGGAACTTATCCCACAAATGCAAGAGTTGTTAAGCATAAATATCAATTAATTAAGAAAATGAAGGAAAAATGATTTGATTAATGAACGCAGAAACATTATTTGACAAAATCCAAGACCCTTTCATAATAAAATCATTCAACAAACTAGAAATATAAGGAAACTACATGTATCTGATTAAGGACACTTATGAAACACCCACAGCTAACATCATGCATTGGTGAAAGACTACAAGTTTTCCCCTAACATCAGGAACAAGACAAGGATGCCTGATTTCATAACTCTTATTCTACATACTTCTGGAAATACTAGACAGAAAAGTTAGGCTAATTTTTTTTTTTAAAGGCATTTGAATTTGGAAAGAAGTAAAATTTTTCCTGTTCAAGATGACAAGATCTTATACATAGAATATCCTAAGGAATTCTCTCTCTCTCTCTCTCACATACACACACCCACAAATATACAATACAAATAAAAAACAAAAAGAAACTCTTAGATTTAATATACAAATTCAACAGAATGGCAGGATATTAGATCAACACACAAAAATACAGTTCTGGAAAGCCAAATTGTTATTATTTATCTGTTTATTTATCTATTTATCCATCTATTTAGTGATTTGTTGATATAGCTATCTCTTTAACTACTTATTCATCTATTCATTCATGCCTATGTCTGTCTGTATGCCCATCCATCCATCCATCCATCCATCCATCCATCCATCCATCCATCCACCCACCCACCCATCCATCCATCGTGTTCATTCATTTATTTATCTCTCTCTCTGTTTACTTATTACCCTTTTGAGCTTCACATTTCTTCAACACCAAACTTCAAATTGACCTGGATTTTAAGGGAGAAAAGATGTCAATGGCTTCTTAATTATGCCTATGGGAAAAATTGATTCACTTGATTAGTTTTCTTCATTACACGTTTGCTTTAAATCTGCTTTAAATTACTTCTCATGAAGCTTGATCCAAAAAAAATTGGATGATTTTTTTTTATTTTTTTTCCTTATTTGTATGAATTTAAAGAGCTTAAATTTGGAGGAAAAGAGACTTAATGATTCTCTCTTGGTTCACTATTTGGGCCCAAGCACCCATGTGTATAGACTCAGTGCTTCTCAGGTGGTGGCAAAAACATTCATTTGCCCTGTGTTGGCTATTAGGTAGGAAGGTTGCCCCTGGCTGGAAGGAGGTCAACCCTCAACAGTGATCATGTCGTTGGGAGAGTCTTTTGAACCTGAGCAGAGAGAGTGACTATATTTATAGAGTTAGTTTAAGTAATTCTCAGTGCAGAGAGTTTGTTCTATTTTTGTTTGTTGAGATTTTAGTAGAACCACGTAACACAGGGGTGTAGAAAGCTGTTAAAAGGATTTGTGTCTGTGTTTGAGCAAAGCAGTGCAGGTGATGCTTCCATCCCTGAATCTTAGTTTATGTAAAATAATAATAAAAAAAGCAGTAAAAACAGCAGCATCAATAATAATCATCATTAAAGCTGTTTGTTGAGTGTTTGCAGCATTCTGGACAATGTTGTAAGTTGTTTGCATGTGTTAACGAATTTACTTTTTAATAAACAATATTAGTGGTAGATGCTATTACCGGTAACACTTGAAAGTTAATAATTAATACCTGAATCAAGAGAGCAAATACCTTCTTACCTGTCCAGGCCCCTTCCAAGATTATATTGATTTTATATTTGCATTTTTGTTTTCTGGTTATAAAATCAAGTGCCAAAAACTGCACAAGTTTCACATTATTCAAAATTTACAAATGTCACCTTGATATTCTAGGTATATTTCCAGCAGTGAACAAAAGTGAGGCAAGTGTTGACCATTCATAGGACTCAATTCTTCAGTTAAACTCTGAGATTTGGTTTCCAGAATGCTTATGTTTTATCCTATGACTGACTCAATGATTGTTTGACGACTGGAGTTTCTTTGTAAGGTGTTTTAGAGAATAATGAGATAAAATATTTCAAATTAAGAAGTAATTATGTTATAAATTATAATTGAGGAAAAATGAAGATAAGAACTTACTGATGTGACTTATATCTCTGTGTGTGATAGAGTTAACCTGTGTATTTTCTCTCTAAACTCTGACCTACATCACCTTTCTTCTTAAGTTATTGCACATTTCTTTTTCCTACTTGAGCACAGCAGCTGTCTTATGTCATCCCAAGGAATTAGGTAAGAGAGTTGGCTGGTTAAAATCCCACTTCACTTTAATTTTTCCAGATTAAATATATCTCATTCAAATAGAACAAATTTAAGTGGGCATCATGCCAAAATCTAAATTCCTGTCTATGAACTTGGAGACATTTAAACCTTAGGGGCTGAAACATTTATATTGGATCTGTGGACTTCCAGAAAGCTGAGTCTCTTACTTCTATGGTCAAGCCAACTTGTTTATTTTGAGAATAAAATTATTGCGGTATTTAACATAATATCTTCTACATTATATAATTCTCAGTATTGCATGAATATTTTGTACAGAAAAAAATCAAAGTAAATATTAGTCGATTACTAATCACATGGAGTCTAAATCTACACGCATATTTTAAAGGTAAAATAGAGTTAACTGGTTTTTCTTTTTTTAACATTCAGTTAAGATCAGTTATTTGATTTGTTTTTCACTTGAACAAATATATTTTGAGCCTTGACCCTTTGTTCTTTTTTTTTTCTCCCAGGAGTGTAGACACCAGGCCTCATAAAATATCACCTACAATTTCTACAATGTGCTTAATTGTGGACTAGAGACCTAGTTCCCCCAGAAGGCCTCTGAGAAACAAAATATGAATTCCACCATGATTAGGCAGTCAGCCCATGTCTATCAAGAGGTTGAAAGCCTCATATAAGGATGAGAAAATGAGTTTGAACATTTCTTTTTTTATTAAAATTTTTCGTGGTAAATGATTGAAGGCTTATTGTCTGAAGCAAAAAAAAAAAAAAAAAAACAAAGGCCATCTTGCATACTCGTAGTGTGGTAACAGTTCCTGAAATGTGTTTCAGATTAGAGGTTTCTACAGTTTTGGGTTCCTTTTCAAATCTATTTCTCTGCCACCCCGTAGAGGTGCCAAATAAAGTAGCTTGATTATTCATGATATATGCAGTTTGTCTTTGTGACTCTTTGATATATATAACCAACAAACAATATAATTTAACTTAAAACTTTGTGAAAGACGGACTTGCTGTGAGTATGTAACACTATCCCCAAGTGGGGTGACAGGGAAATCTATTTAATTTTGCAGACCCCTTCCCCAGCTTCTGACCTAATGTTTTATTTCAAATAAAATTTCCTGGGAAAATGAAACATATCTCTATATGAGACACTATATATCTCAACTGAAATAAGTTTTAAAATTAATTACTTTATATCTGGAAAAGAATGTGGATGTCTACACATCTAATGAAGAAGAATGTGCTTTTCAATGCAGTAGCTTGTTCTTCAGTTTTAAAAACATGACCCGCTGGACGTGAGCAGTCTCCTTCATAACAACAACCATTCAAATTTCAAATAGCTGTTTTAGGCCACTAATTACTCTGAATTTAACCTAAAATATTACAATACCTTGGAGACTTTACTACAATTCATATCAAAAAGATCAATATACAACTAATCTCAGGGACACTATTTAAAGGAATGTGTTTTATTTGATAAATTATGTAGAGTGGATTGTATTGTTTTTTTTTGCACACTCATTTCCTTGATTTGCATGATTTCTGGGCTGCCCAAATTATTCAGATTACATTTGAACGATTTCTGCAAAAATGAGTATCAAGGTAAGTTATGTGAGATTGATTTGACCATACATTGAACTGAAATTTTCTTGGGGCGGCAATCACAAAGGAGCAAGGTGAGAGACATTTCTTGGTAAGGTGAGATAAGGGTTAGGGTTTGAAGGTCCAATGCAACCCCTACTGGGCAACAAGGCCCTGCAGCTATCACTCATAGTCTTGATTGGGGTAGAAAAAACATTTCTTTCTTATTTTTGCCTTACCACTTTGTATTATGCTTAGGACATAGTCATGTTCAGGAATGTTATTAGAAAGGTGAAAGGTTGTAAACTATGTAAAGTATTTCAAGCAATACAAACACCTGTTGAGAAACTTATGCAGTGGTATTAAAATATTTTGTAAATTGTTTTATTTTTAGTGAAATATATATGCTTATATGCATATGTATATATGTGTATATAATGTGTAACTGTCTAGTTTTCATAACCGATTTTGAATACATGTACATTATCTCAACAAGTTGATGTTTTTAGTTCCTTTCTCCATTTTCATCATGTGCCCTTCATTTCAAATTTCTCCTGTATGTTTAGTGCATTTCTATAAATTACACGAGAAAAATTCCTAATATGAAACTGTTAGTTAAAAAAAAAAAAGCGGTTTCCATCAAGTCTATTCTGACTCAAAGCCACCCTGTAGGACAGAGCAGAACTGCCCAGTATGGCTTCCAAGGAGCCGCTGGTGGAATCGAGCTGCAAACCTTTTGGTAAGCGGCCCTAACTCAACCACTGCGACAGGTATGAATATGATCAAAGGTCATGAGAAATGATTAGCAAGTTTTGAAAACATCTACAGTGTTTTACCAAAACTATGCTACTGCCTATCTGATAAGGTTGCTCACAACATTTTTGGCCTAATAATTTAATAAAGTTTTTTTGCTTAACTAGGTTTTAATATTTTTGGATTATTTATTTCAGGCCTTCTATCTCATTTTTGATGTATCACTTATTTGTATATTTTTTTCCACTTAGTCAGCTCTTTTCATTTTTATTATTAATTTTTGGTAAATTGGATTTTATTTGTGATATTAAAATTTTTTATTCTAAGAATTTAATTTGGGTTCTTGTTTAGATTTATAATTCTTTACATAAAATTTTTGGGGGTAAAAACTACAAAATCAAAATAACGACCCCCACTTAGTGAAACGAGCATTCCAATAGATTGGAAATTGTTGCCAGTGTTCCCATTTTCTTTTTTTTAATAAATTTTTCCTTCCATATATATGTTTATATTACTTTGTCATTCAAAAGTTTATACACGATTTTTTTCATGGCATTGGCTGCAATCCCTATTGTGTCAGCACTCTCCCCCTTTCCACCCCACATTCCCACATTCCATTTGTCCAATTTTCCTGTCCCTTCATGCCTTCCCCTCTCTGTTTTTTGGCAGGTGTAGCCCATTTGATGTCATATACTGTTCGTTTTATAGGCCTGTCTTACCTTTGGCTGAAAGGTAAACTTCGGGGGTGGCTTCGGTTCTGAGTTAGAAGGATCTCCGGGGCCAGAGTCTCCAGGGTTCTTCTCTGACTGGGATTACAACACAAAGTCCTGGACAGAGTGGGAGAAAATGTAGAACAGACGATCAAATTCACAAAAAGAACAGACTTCTCTACATATTTTATTGAAGGAACCCTGGTTGTACAGTTGTTAAGCACTGGGTTTTAACCCAAAGGTCAGGGGTTGGAACCTACCAGGAACTTCAAGGGAGAAAGATGTGGCAGCCTGTTTCCATAAAGATTAACCCACTGCCATCCAGTAGATTCCAACTCATAGTGACCGTATAGGACAAAGTAGGTTTCAAAGGCAGTAAATCTTTACAGGAGCAGACTGCCACATTTTTCTCCCTCAAAGCATCTAGTAGGATCACACCACCAACTCTTCTGTTATCAGCCAAACACATAACCACAGCACAAACAGGGCTCCTTCTGTACTGATGGTAGCTTAGAAATCCTATGGGGCAGTTCTGCTCTGCCCAAGGGGTCACTATGAATTGGAATTGACTCCATGGCAATGGGCAGAGTATATAATTTATTGATGATATATAGGCATATAATAGTTATATAACTTCTATAAACCCACTGCCATGGAGTCAATTGCAACTCATAGTGACCTTATAGAACAGAGTAGAACTGCCCCGTAGGGTTTCCAAGGCTGTAAATCTTTACAGGAGCAGACTGCCACATCTTTCTCCTCCTGTTCAGCAGCTGGTGGGTTCCAGCTACCGCCTGCCTTTCAGTTACCAGCTCAGTGCTATAATCACTACAGCAGGATCAAGACTCCTGATAACTTCTACAGCTATTGTATTCTTACTTTCCTATTTTTCTATCACACCCAATTATCAAGCTATTTTATCACATTTATATCCGTAAAATTTTACGTTGTTTTTCCTCCTCTTCATTCTCTTATCAGCATTTAAAAAAAAATTTTATTTTTAACTTGATCATTTTCTTTCAGATTTTTATTAAAAAATTGCATCATGGTCTGAAATATATAACCTATCTTGAAATTTAGATTGTATTTACATCAATTGGTTTACAGTGAACTAGCTTGCAATGACATTTATTTTGTCCTTTCAGTTACGTGTGTTTGCATTTGATATTTTTAAAACATAAGCCAGTTTTTTGCATAACCATACTTAAATAATATTTTATTATCATTGAGTATTGTTATTACTAATGTAAAAAATTTTAAGAATATTAAAAATATACTCACAATGTATTAAAATATTGCAAACTATAAATTATAATTTATACAATTTATCGAACACTTTTAGCAAGTTAAATGTTTTTCATTTATCAGGTTTTCAAAAACAGTAAAGCTTTTAAATAGAAAATTTTTTTCTTTTTTGTGTTGTTATTTTTATTTGTCATATTCTATTTCATGGGTTAGAACATTCAAAAAAATCATAATGTTGTTAGAATAAGTCTTTGTTTTTTTCTGAATTATACAAACATCCATCATTATTTTATATCACTGTGTTTGCTGTTTTAGAAAAATGCACTGTTCTTTGAGAAAGGCCTATAATGAAGAATGATGGTTCAATAGGATCAAAGCTTTTTAGAATATATGAAATGTGTGTAATACCTTTCCTATATAACTTAGTGATATGATTACTTATAGTCAAATGTGCCTTAGTTTATACCAACTTGGCTGACTATAGATAATGTTAAAAACAAAATTTCTACAAGATTAGATTTGTATATGAACCCATAAGTTTAACTTGCAATTTATGAATGGGAAGTTTCAGACAAGAGCTTTCTAATTCATGAATGGCAACTACAGGTTATGAGTTCTTATACAAATTTAATTTTGTAAAAATTTTGTTTTTAACAGTTCTGGTGATGGGGATGGGATTAATGGAACGTTTTGAACTAGGTTAAGCTCAGCAGGCAAGTCTTAATTGGTTAACTCACATTTTGGCTTCTGGGAAGGTCAGGCATTTGCAGAAACTAGACTTAGGTTTGGTTTGCTGATGTGGGGCTTAGCATAAGTGACTGCACCTTAGACCAAATATAGTCAGGTCATCAATAAATATAACTTTATGATAGATCATTGAAATCTACATGCTAGAATTGTATTTATATTTGCATGTATGTATAATCAACAGTTGGTATTGTCAATTACTTTTCTTATTTGTCACACTTTATATTAAAGCTGACTAGTTTTTATTGAAAATAATTTTAATTTCTCAACTTTGTTGAGCAATCTTTGTAATAACAATTACCTAAAACTTTCAAATTTTAATGGGGCATCAATACCTTTTGACTCCATATCTCAACTGAGGAGCAAGTAATAACATTTTACTAACTGACATTTCGTCCAAGTGCAGTTTAAATGTAAATTTCCCCTATTAATATAAAAGGACCAAGTCAAATTCAAAAGGCCATTCTTGACATGTTCCTTGAGTTAAACTTAGATTAATAACTGCTAATGTAACATTTTAATGTTTCTTTCTCCAGCCCTTCTTAAAGGTCTTGCATATTTGTTTTTTGCCTGGGCAACAAATTTCCACATGCAATTACAGATATTATAGAAATAACCACCAATTCATTTGTAAGAGTTGTAGTACTCCTGACATACAAATGGTAATATAACATTTATTACAACCTATAGCCAATATAATTTCAAAATTGAGAAATGGAGAAAGAAATTCTTTTTGTAAGAATATTATACCATATTTGAACATCACTGTCATGTTTAATTACTTAAATGAATGGAGTGGAAGATTTTTTTTCTCATACCAAGTAAGCACATCTCTGATCTCTCATCTTGAAGATATTTAAAAGGGGAGAAAAGACTCATGTTGGCAAATCATCTAAATGTTTATTTCCAGATAATATTTCTATTTTGAAAAAAGTAAAAAAAAAAACTTTATCTTTTTTTTTTTTCCAAATTGGCCATTGCTCAACAGATGCAGATTCAGTGTAAAGAGACAGGGAGAGAAATAGTCACCTAAAGTGATTCAAGGAAATTCTACTGCATTTAATAATCATTTTGTTTTCTTCTGAAGGACATTCAATGTTGTTTACATTGAATTTTCAGATATTGTATGCTTTATTTTTATTTAAGCCATGAAGACAGAAAATCAAACTTTTGGAGCAGAATTTATTCTTCTTGGCTTTTTCCAATATGGCCAAATGAACACTGTCCTCTTTGTCACCATTGCGGGCCTCTTCTCAGTGACTTTGATGGGGAATATCATACTGATCCACGTCATCCGACTGGACACTCCGCTCCACACTCCCATGTACTTCCTCCTCAGTCAGCTCTCCTTCATTGACATGATGTACATCTCCACCACGGTACCCAAGATGGCAGCAAACTTTCTGTCAAATAATAAGACCATTACTTTTTTAGACTGTAAGATTCAAACCTTTGTAGTCTTGACCCTTGGTGGAACTGAAGCTCTTCTTCTTGGTTTCATGTCTTATGATAGATATGTAGTGATCTGTCACCCTTTACATTATCCTGTGCTCATGAGCAAGACGATCTGTTTGTCCATGGTCACATGTGCATGGGCCAGTAGTTCTATCAATGCTTTAATACATACATTGCATGTATTTCAACTTCCATTCTGTACATCTCGGATCATTAACCACTTTTTCTGTGAAGTTCCATCTCTAATGCCTTTGGTGTGTCAGGACACCTCCCAGTATGAATTTACTGTCCTCTTTAGTGGCCTTATCATTCTGCTACTACCATTCATGGCCATTCTGGCTTCCTATGCCCGGGTGCTTGTTGCGGTGTACCAGATGAGCTCAGGTAAAGGGCAGACAAAAGCCATCTCCACGTGTTCCTCTCATCTGATTGTGGCAAGCCTATTCTATGGGACTACTCTCTCCACCTATACAAGGCCACATTCCTTGCATTACCCTGAGGAAGATAAAGTGGTCGCGGTATTTTACAGTATCATTATACCTCTTCTGAACCCATTTATCTACAGTCTGAGGAATAAGGAGGTCATGGGGGCCATGAGAAGAGTGCTGGGAAAATGGATATTTGTACAGAAAATATGACTTTAGGAACCCTTTATAGTTTGAAACTGAACAACATGATTTGATTAGCCTACTGTCTAGAGAGATGTAAGCTCCAAGAAATGTTTACAAAATAAATAATTAGACAAATGCCTTCATTTCGCCTCTTTTCAGAAATAACTAAATCATTACTATTGGAACTGGACTGATTTAGAATGTATAAGCAAGAGAATGGTTGCCATTATCTACGTTGTTTATCTTCTAAAGCAGTAGATTTAGTACCTGTAAACACAATACTCCTATGTCATAGCAAATATTTTTTCTTCTTTAATTTGCTGAAATAAAATGCAAAGAAAATATAATGTATTGCAAAATGCATAATATCTAGATAATATATATGATGATCAAACTGTAGTTCATTGAACAAAAGTTTTAATGCTTTAACTTCGTATGTGACGCTATTATAGGCATGGTGATATGGGATTGAGCATTATAAAACTGACATAAATGTCTGCTCTCTTAAAGTTTACATTTCATTGTGAAGAGAAAGACAATATGTAAAATTAATGCATAAATTGTACAGTATATCAAAAAGTATTTAATTACCATGAAGAAAAACTAAGTAGAAAATTGGAATAGGGAAACTAAAAGATGTTTGCAATTATAAGTAAAATACAGAAAGGAGAAACAAGAACGTGACAATTTGTCCGACTGAAAGGAGTTAAGGAAGAGAATCAAGTGGACATCTGAGGGAGAGTGTTCTGGGAAGAGCAAAGAGCAAGTGAGAACTTCCTGTGATGGGAACATGTCCTGCATAGTCACAAAAGATCAAGGAGTAAATTGGTAAGACTTAAGCAATAGGTAGATGTAATGGGGCCAGAACATGTAGTATAAACTAGATCAGTATGAGGATTCTGGATTTTAACCCAAAATGCTGGGCAACCATTGCTGAGTTGTGAGTATAGAATTGATGTGAACACAAGGAGGCCATTGCAGTAGCCCAGGTGTGACAAAATATGGCCTTGGATCGAAGTGATATTAGTGGAGGAGCAAAAACTGGCCAGATTCAGGAGACTGGGAGAAAGCAGATATTTGAGTTTTGTGGACACATTGGGATATGAAATGCTACGAAATAAGAGACATTCAGAATTGGGCTAAGACTTGGACTAAATAATTGGAAATATGGAGTTGTCATCATAATAGTTTTGGGGAAGCCACAGGTGGAGCGTTTTCATCATTCAGCATCTCTTGTGCTACTTTCATGTTGACTTCTTGGCCCCACAAATGCAGTCATCATTCTGACTTCTATCACCATTAAATAGAAGCTCTTATTTCTCATCACCATTGGGTAGAAACTTTGGAATCAGAAAAAAAAAAAAGTTCTCTTTAATATCTGGCTTCTTTTAGTCAACATATTTAAAAGATTTAACCATATTTTTGTGTGTCTCTGTAATGCCATCATTTATATTACAAAGCTGCATTCCATTGTATGGCTCCTGAGCAATTGTTTCCGTTCTGATGCAGGAAATGTTTGGCTATCATGAATAAAACTGCCATAAAACTTCGTGCACAAATGCTTTTTGAGAACATATTAACTGAATTATCTTGTATATACATCAAAGATTGAAATTGCTTGGTCATATTTTTCATACATGTATAGCTATGAATGTGTTATCGCCATGTGGGTTTAATCATTTGTATTCCATTCAGCAATACAAGAGAAATTCTTAGAGTCTAATTGTTGATAATAAATAATGCAGTGACTTGCTAAACTACCTGGCACTAAATATAAAATTGGATATAAGCCATGATGATAAAATCCAACCAGTGCTCAAACAGTGCATGAATAATGGTATTGGAAGAAAGTATACATTTTCTGTGAAGTATTTAGGATAATCACTGACAAGATTGTTTTTAATCCGTTGTCAATAATTTTAATAATTATGGTTTGTAATTCACAATGTTCAGTTTTCCACAACAGCAACAACAAAATATTAGGCATGCAAATAAACAGGAGCACATGGCTCATTCACAGGAAAAAATAAAAAAATTTGAAACAATCCCTGAGTCAACTCAGATATTGGAATTACTAGAGAAATATATCAATGAACTGTATTAAATATGTTCAAGGTGCTAACGGATACCATGTACAAAGGACTAAAGGTAACCAGTGAAATAATGTCTTAACAAATAGAGACTGCCAATAAGGAGATAGAAATTATAAAAAGATACCAGATAGAAATTAACAACAATCTTTCTCAAACTCTGCCAAAAAATAGAAGGCAACTCATTCTAGAATGACATTATCACCCTGATACCAAAGCAAAAAAAAAAAAATCACAATATACCTTATGAATATGGATGCAAATCTTCTACAAAATACTAACAAACCAAATTCAGCAGCAAATTGCAACAAAATACTAGCAAACCAAATAGGGCAGCATATTGGAAGGACTATACACCACGACCCAGTGAAACTTATCCCACAAATGCAGGAGTGGTTAAACATAAATATCAATTAATTAAGAGAATGAACAAAAATGATTATATTAATTGATGCAGAAAAATCATTTGACACACTCCAATACCCTTTCATAATAAAATCACCCAACAAACTAGAAATGTAAGGAAACTGCTTGTATCTGATTAAAGACAGTTATGAAATGCCCACAGCTGATATCACTCACATTGGTGAAAATTTAAAAGTTTTTTCTGTAATGTCAGGAACAAAACAAGGATGCTTGAGTTCACAACTCTTATTCCATATTATTACGTAAATACTAGCCAGAAAAGTTAGGAAAAAAAAAAAATAGGAAATGGCATTCAAATTTGAAAAGAAGTAAATTTGTTCCTTTTCAAATGACATGATCTTATATACAGAATATCCTAAGAAATACTCTGGGCTCAAGCATAACAATGATTGTGAGGATGGCACAGGACAGAGCAGTGTTTCCTTCTGGTGTACATAGGAGTCGCTATGAGTCAGAACAAACTGGACATCACCTAACAACAGCAGCAAAGAATACACACACACACACAACAAACCAACAAAAACAAAAATAAACTATTAGATTTAATATACAAATCCAACAAAATTGCAGGATATCAGATGAAAACACACAAATCAGGTTTTGACTAGAGCTCTGGAGAACCAAACTTGATATCTCTGCTTATTTGGTTATTCATTCATTTATCTCTCTCTATTTATCTATTGATTACTCTCTTATACTTCAGATTTCTTCAATACCAAACTTTAGGTCTTTGAACCTTATCAGAGAGAGTGACTGTATGTACAGGGCTTATTTTAAGTAATTCTCCCTGTAGATAGTTTGTTCTAGTTTTGTTTATTTTTTCTCTTGAAACTTTAGTAGAACCTGGTCACACTGGGATGGGGAAAGCTTTTAGAAGGATTTGTGTCCACATTTGAGCAAAGCAGTGGAGGAGATGCTTCCATCCTTGAATCTATCTTAGTTTATGTAAAATAATAATCCAAAAAGGCAGTAAAAACAGCATCATCATTAATAATCATCATTAAGCTAATATTTATTAAGGGCTTGCAGCATGCTGGACAACATTCTAAGTTGTTTGCATGTGTTAACTAATTTAATTTTTAATAATATTAGCTGTAGATGCTATTATTAGAGTAGATAATCTATGAATCGAGAGAGCAAGTAATACATTCCTGCTTCTGCAATTCAGAGTGAGTCACCCCCATTCTACCTTCCACCATCACGCTCCACTTTTACTCCCTGATTTAATATATGGGCCGGTGAGAGATATCTCTCTTTTTATGCCACAGGAAGAGTTCCAGGTTTTCATGTTCTCATACCCATCCAAAGTAGCTGACAACTGTCTGTGTATAATACACAAATATTTTTCTCACGCAATATCAAGTGATAATAAAACAATAACAATGAGCACCACTTAAAGGTATCAAACCTAACTTCAGAGGTAGATTTTCTTTGAAACATAAGAAACTTGAACTGCAGATCCTCTCACCTGTGCAGGCCTCTTCCACAGCCATATCAATTTTATATTTGTATTTTTGCTCTCTTGTTCTTAAAGAAAATGTCAGAAACTGTACAAGTTTCACAGTATTCAAAACTTACATATATCACTTCAATATTCTAGAAATCCTTCCACAAGTGACTGAATGTGAGGCAAATGTTGACTATTCATAGGACTCAATCGTTCAGTAAAAATCTGAATTAGGGTTCCTAAACCCCTGTGTTTCATCCTAAAACTGACTCCGTGATTGTTTGGCCCCTGGAGTTTTCTCGGGAAGGTGATTTAGAGAATAATGAGACAAAATATTTCAAATTAAGGAGTAATTATTATAAATAATAATTTATGAATTATAAAATAATATATATATTATAATTGGAGAAAAATGAAGATAAGATATACGACGTGACTTACATCCCTGTCTGTACATGAGAGAATAAACCTGTGTATTTTCTTCCCAAAATCTAACCCACATCGAGTTTCTTCTTAAGTTATTGCACTTTTCTTTTCCCATTCTTGAGCACAGCAGCTATTTCATGTCATCCCACAGAATCAGGTAAGGGAATTGACTGGTTAAAATTTCAACTCACTTCAATTTTTCCAGATTAAGTACATCTCATCGAAATAGAACAACACTATTGAGCACCATGCCAAAATCTAAATTCTACTCTACACGTGGGCACTTTAACCCTTAGGGATCACAGCATTTGTATTTGATCTGTGGACTTTCAGAAATCAGAGTCCCTTACTTCCATGGCCAAGCCAACATTCCTATTTTGGGAATAAAATTATTGCAAAATTTAGCACATTTAATAATATCACCTATATTAGATAACTCCTCAGTATTTCATGCATATTTTGTATAGAAAAAAAATCAAACTATGTATTAGCTGATTACTAACTATATGGAGTCAAGATCTACATACGTATTTTAAAGGTAAAATAGTTAACTTAAAAAAAAATCTTTTAAAAGCAATCAGCTAATATCAATTATTTGATTTTTTTTTCACTTGAACAAGTATATTTTGAGACTTGACCCTTTGTTCATTTCCCTCCCTCCCCCAGGACTGCAGACACCAGGACTAATAAAATATCACTTGTAATTTGTACAATGTGCTTAATCACGGACTAGAGGTCTAGTTTTCCCAGAAGGTCTCTGAGAAACACAATAAGAATTCCACCCTGATCAGGCAGCCAGCCTGTGTCCACCGAGAGGTTTAAAGTCTTATATAAGGACGAGAAAATGAGTTTGAACATTTGATTCTTTTTTCCACTAAATTTTTCGTGGTAAATGGTTGAAGACTTATTTGCTGAGGCAAAAAAAAAAAAAAAAAAAGCAATCCTGCAAGGTCATAGAATGGTAACACTTCCTAAAATGTGTTTCAAATTAGAGATTTCACAGCTTTGGATTTCTTTGTGAATTTATTTTTCTGCCACCTTGTAGAAGTGTCAAGTAGCTCGATTTTCCTAATATATGCAGCTTTGTCTGTGACTTTTTAATATATATGACAAACAAATAATATAATTTAACTTAAAATTTTTTGAAAGACAAACTTGCTGTGCCTCTCTAATGCTGTGCCCAAGTGAGGTGACAGGAAAATCTTCTATGTAATTTTGCAGATCCATTTCCCAACTCCCTGTTTAATGATTTATTTAAAAAAAAAAAAAAAGTCTTCTAGGAGAATGAAACAGATCTCTATAAGAAAGATGATATATCTCAATTAAAACAAAATTTTAAACTATTTTTTATATATGTAAAATAATCTATATGTCTAACTGGAAACCCTGGTGGCGTAGTGGTTAAGTGCTACAGCTGCTAACCAAGAGATCGGCAATTCAAATCTGCCAGGCGCTCCTTGGAAACTCTATGGGGCAGTTCTGCTCTGTCCGATAGGGTCGCTATGAGTCGGAATCAACTCGAAGGCAGTGAGTTTCTAATGAAAAAGAATATGGTTTTCAACACAGTGGCTGATTTTTCAGTTTTAAAAACATGGCCTGCTATAGGTAAAGCAGTCTCGTTCATAATAACAACCATTCAGATTTCAAATAGCTCTTTAGGGCCATTTATTACTCTGAATTTAACCTAAAATATTATAATACCTTGAATACTTTGCTACAATTCGTGTCAAAAAGCTCAATATGCAACTAATCTCAGGGACACTATTTAAAGGAATGTGTTTTATTTGATAAATTATGTAGAGTGAATAGTATTTTTCTTGCACGCCCATTTCCTTTGATTTGGGCGATTTCTGGGCTGGCTAGATTATCCACATTACATTTGGATGATCTCTGCAAAAATTGAATATCCAGGTATGTTATCTGAGATTAATTTGGCCATATATTGATTTTAAATTTTCTTAGGACAGCAATCACAAAAGAGCAAGGTGAGAGACGTGTCTTCGTAAAGCGAGAAAAGGGTAGGGTTTCAAGGTCCAGTGCAACCCCTACTGGGCAGGATGGCCCTGGAGGCATCACTTGTAGTCTGGACTGGAGTAGAAAAAAATGTTTCTTTCTTATTTTTGCCTTGCCACTTTGTATTATGCTCAGGGCATAGTCATATTCAACAATATTATTGGAATGGTGAAAGGCTGTAAACTATTTCAAGCAATACAAATTCGTGGTGCGAATCTTTGCAGTTGAATTAAAATATTTTGTAAATTGTTTTATTTCGAGTGAAATATATATGCATACATGCATATGCATATATATTTCTATATGTAATGTGTAACTGTCTAGTTTTCATAACTGATTTTGAATACATGTACTTTATCTTACCAAGCTGATATTTTTTAGTTCCCTTATCTGTTTTTATCATGTACTCATCATTCTAAATTGCTTCTGTAAAGCATATTACATACATTTATTATACTTCTACAAATTATTTACACAATGAAAATTCCTAATATGATATTGTTAGTCCAAAAAAAAAAAGTATGCCTTAGTTTATATGAACTTGGCTGACTATAAAAAAAAATTTTTTTTTTTTACTATAGATAATGTAAAAAATAAAATTTCTACTAGAGTAAATTTGCATGTGAATTTATAAGCTTTATTTGCAATTCATGAATAGGAAGTTTCAGACAATAGCTTCCAATTCATGAATAGCAAATATAGCTTATGAGCTCATATACAAATTAGATTAATCTTGTAGAAATTTCATTTTCAACAGATTTGGTGATGGAATTAATGGGACATTTTGAACTGGGTTAAGCCCAGCAGGCAAGTCCTAACTGGTTAATCCACATTTCAGCTTCTGAGGTCAGGCATTTACTGAACAAAGACTTACATTTGGGTTTGCTCATGTGACTACATCTTGGACCAAGTATAGTCAAGTTAACGGTAAATATAACTGATGATGAGTCATTGAATTTTATATGCCAGAATTGTATTAGTATTTGCATGTGTATAATCAACAATTGTTATTGTCAGTTAATTTTGTGCTTTGCTGCTAACCAAAGGGTTGGCAGTTCGAGTCTACCAGCCACTCCTTGGAAACCCTGTGGGGCAATTCTACTCTGTCCTATAGGGTCTCTGTGAATCGGAATCAACTCAACAACAAGGCGTTTTATATTAAAGTTGGCTAGTTTTTAATTGAAAATATTTTCTAGTTCTTAACGCTGTTCTGCAATAAGAATTATCCAAAACTTTTGAATTTTAAAAAAGCCATCAGTAGTCTTTTGATTTCATATCCTGATTGAGGAGCAAGTAATAAACTTTTACTAATTGCCACTTCTTCCAAGTGCAGTTTAAATGTAAGTTTCCCCGATTAATATAACAGGACTAAGTAGAACTAAAAATGCCATTCTTGACGTGCTTCTTGAGTTAAATTTAGATGAATAATTGTTAACTTGTATTTTAATGATTCATTCTCCAACCATCCCTTAGGTCTGGCATATAGATAGATAGACAGACAGATAGATAGATGATAGACAGACAGATAGGCAGACAGACGGACAGATAGATAGACAGACAGCAGACAGACAGATCGATCAACCGATCGATCTTTTTTTTTTTGGAGGGCTTTGTCAATGAATTCTCATTTACACTTACAGATTTTATCTATATAACCACCAATTCATTTAGAAGAGCTAAAATATTCCTGACCCACAAATGTTAATATGATTTTTATTACAATGTATAAAAAAATACAAATTCAAAATTGAGAAATGGAGTCAAGACTTTTTTTTAAAGAATATTATACCAAGTTTAACCAACAGTGCAATTCTAAACTATATGTATGAAGGAATTGAGTGAAAGATTTTTTCACAACACGTGAACATGTCTCTAGTCTATCATCATGAAGATATTTACAAGGGGAGTAATAACTCATGTTGGCAAATCATCTAAATGTTTTATCCCCATATTATATTTTTATTCTGTGATCAATTTTAAAGAAATGTTATTTTTATTTTATTTTATTTTTCAAAATGCCCATTGCTCAATACACACAGATTCAGTGCATAAAAACCCAAAACCAAACCCATTGCTGTTGAATTGATTCTGACCTGTAGTACCCTATAGGACAGAGAAGAACTGCCCCATAGAGTTTGCAAGGAGTGCCTGGTGAATTCAAACTGCTGACCTTTTGGTTAGCAGGTGTAGCACTTAACTACTACACTACCAGGTTTTCCTGTATAAAAACAGGGAGAGACATAGTCACCTAAGCTGATTAAAGGGAATTCTACTGCATTTAATAATCATTTTGTTTTCTCTCAAAGGTCAATCAGTGTTGTTAATGGAATTTTCAGATATGGTCTGCTTTGTTTTGATTTAAGCCATGAAGACAGAAAATCAAACGTTTGGAGCAGAGCTTATACTTCTTGGCCTTTTCCAATATGGCCAAATGAACAAGATACACTTTGTTGCCATTACTGTCATCTTCTCAGTGGCTTTGATGGGAAATATCATACTGATCCCCCTCATCCGATTGGACACTCTGCTCCACACTCCCATGTACTTCCTCCTCAGTCAGCTCTCCTTCATTGACATGATGTACATCTCCACCACGGTACCCAAGATGGCAGCAAACTTCCTGTCAAATAGTAAGACCATTACTTTTTTAGGTTGTGAGATTCAAACCTTTCTGTTTTTGACTTTCGGTGGAACTGAGGCTCTTCTTCTTGGTTTCATGTCTTATGATAGATACATAGCAATCTGTCACCCTTTACATTATCCTGTGCTCGTGAGCAAGACAATCTGTTTGTCCCTGGTCACATGTGCATGGGCCAGTAGTTCTATCAATGCTTTAATACATACATTGCATGTATTTCAACTTCCATTCTGTACATCTCGGATCATTAACCACTTTTTCTGTGAAGTTCCATCTCTAATGCCTTTGGTGTGTCAGGACACCTCCCAGTATGAGCTTACTGTCCTCTTTAGTGGCCTTATCATTCTGCTACTACCATTCATGGCCATTCTGGCTTCCTATGCCCGGGTGCTTGTTGCGGTGTACCAGATGAGCTCAGGTAAAGGGCAGACAAAAGCCATCTCCACGTGTTCCTCTCATCTGATTGTGGCAAGCCTATTCTATGGGACTACTCTCTCCACCTATACAAGGCCACATTCCTTGCATTACCCTGAGGAAGATAAAGTGGTCGCGGTATTTTACAGTATCATTATACCTCTTCTGAACCCATTTATCTACAGTCTGAGGAATAAGGAGGTCATGGGGGCCATGAGAAGAGTGCTGGGAAAATGGATATTTGTACAGAAAATATGACTTTAGGAACCCTTTATAGTTTGAGACTGAACAACATGATTTGATTAGCCTACTGTCTACAGAGAGGTAAGCTCAAAGAAATGTTTACAAAATAAATAAATGTAACAATGCCTTGGTTTCTCCACTTTTCAGAAATAACTAAAGCTTTGTTATTGGAACTGGGTGGATTTGAGGTGTAAAAGCAAGAGAATGGTTGCCATTTTCAACTTTATCTTCTAAAGCAATAGATTTAATGACTGTCAACACAATGCTCCCATGTCATAACAAATTTTTGGTACCTTTTTTAATATTCTGAAATAAGATGCACATGAAATATAATTTACCATATAATACATAATATCAGGAAAATACATATGATGACCAAACTACAATATAGAGCAAAATGCATACATCCACTTATTTATTTATTTATTCATTCATTGAACAAGGGCTTTAATGCTTTAACTCTGTATGTGACACTGTTATAGGCACTGGTGAAATGGGATTAAACAAGAAAAAACTGACATAAGTCTCTGCTCTCATGAAGTTTACATTTTATCGTGGGGAGAAAGACAGTATATAAAATTAACGGGTAAAGCGACCTTATATGAGTTGGAATCGACTCGACAGCACTGGGTTTGGGTAAATTTCGGAGTATACCAAAAAGTATTAATCACCATGAAGAAGAACTAAGTGGAAAATTGGAATCAGGAAAACAGAGGATATTTGCAATATTAAGTCAAATAGTCAGAGAAGGGAGAACCAAGAATGCAACATTTGTCAAAAACTAAAAGGAGTCGAGGACAAGAGACAAGTGGATATCTGTGGATGAATGTTCTGGGAAGAGCAAAGAACAAGTGAGAACTCCCTGAGGTGGGGACATGCCCAGCACAGTCACAAAAGATCAAGGAGTAAATTGGTGCGACACAGGAAATAGGTATATGTTTTGGGGCTGGGTCTTACAGTGTAAATTAGGTCAACGTGAGGATTGTGGCTTTGAACCTAAAACAATGGGCTACCATTGCAGAGTTGTGGTAGAGAACTGATGTGGGCAGGAGAAAGCCATTGCAGTAGTCCAGCTGTGACAAGATATTACCTTTGTCAAGGTGATGTTAGTGGAGGAGCAAAAACTGGCCAGATTCAGGAGACTGGGAGAAAGCAGACATTTGAGTTTTGTGGACACATGGGATGTGAAATACCATGAAATAAGAAGCTTTCAGAATTGGGCTAAAACTTGAAATTAACAACTCGAAGTATGGAACTGTCATCATTACAGCTTGAGGGAAACCACAGGTGAAGTATTTCATTATTCATCATCTCTTATGCTACTTTCATGTTAATGCCTTGGGCCGATAATTACAATCATTATTCTGGCTTCTATCACCGTTAAATAGAAGCTCTTATTTCTCATCACCATTGAGTAGAAACTTTTAAATCAGAAAATAAGTTCTCTTTGATGTCTGGTTTCTTTTCCTAAACATATTTAAAAGGTTTAACCATATTTTTGAGTGTCTCCATCATTTTTATTACAAAGCTGAATTCCACCATATGGCTTAGAATAATTATTTCCATTCTGATGTCAGAAATGTTTGACTATAATGAATAAAACTACCATAAAGCTTCCTGTATAAGTGTTTTTTTGAGAACACGTGAACTCAATTCTCTTGTACATATACCTAAATTGAAATTGCTTGGTCATAAATTAGGCACGTGTTTAGCTCTATTAGCGTTATCCAAATTGGATTTAATCATTTATTTTCCAATCAGTAATATATGAAAACGTCTTAGAGTCTGAGTGTTGATAATAAATAATGCAGTGGGTTGCTAAACTACTTGGTGTTAAATATAAAGTGGGATATAAACCATGAGAGCAAAATACAACCAGTGTTCCATCAGTGCATGAACAATGGTATTGGAAGAAAGCGTATATTTCTGTGAAGTATTTTAGAGATTCACTGACAAGATTTTTTGGATCCTTTGTCAATAATTTTAATAATAATTATATGTAATGGCCTTTAGGAACACTCATTTTTGGTTCAAGACAAAATGCGTTTATTGGTCTCTGAGTGCCTTACTTCGGTCAGTTTGTTTATAATATAATGTATACTAAGTTCACCACCCAACCCAACAACTAAAATAGTAAATTTGTTTATCTTTAGTGCTCCTCCAACTCATGGCGACCCCATGTGTGTCAGAGTAGAACTGTTCTTGGTAGGGTTTTCAACTGCTTATTTTTCTGATGTAGATCACCAATCCATTCTTCTGAGGTGCCTCTGGGTAGACTCGAACCACCAAGCTTTCAGTTAGCAGTGACTATGTTAACTGTTCGCACCATCCAGGGACTGCTCATATCCTTCTATACCTCCACCATCATTCTGAATTTTTAGTTTTTTAATTCTCTTGCTATAATTATAATATAGAATTCATAGGGTATTAGAAAATATTTTTAGATGCGGTAGAACTTAATAAAGGGGTCTTAAGTTGTAGATAATCTTTTTGGAAATTGATTGTTTTTTCAGTTGACATTACTCTCTCCAGGTTGAATGAAATGACAGCCCATTCTATTTTATTGTTGAATGGCATTCTGTTCTAAGACTATACTACACATTTATCTATTTTTTGTTGTTGGTGTTGTGGCTGATAGATGCTTGTTTTATTTCTAGTTGTCTACTATTATATACAATGCACTTATAAACATTGTTGCATTTGTCTTCTGTTTCCCATAAACAAGAGTTTGTATTTTGTATATATCTATGAATGGAATTGGTGGTGAAATTACTTAAGTGTGTAAACCATTTGTGTTTTACAGAAAGTTTGAAATTCTAATTTATACTTACTACCAAACACGAAAATAACAAATCCATATTTTAATAAATGTACATTCAGATTTAATGAATTTTAACATATTTAAATATTTTTCACACAGACTGCATGAAAGTTCACATCTGCAGACCACATCAGTCGCTGAAGTATATGGTTGCATGTCCAGTTGCTAGCTTCAAGTTTCAGGTAATCTCCACCCCCAGCTTCTTGATCTTGGCCTTAGAGTTTTATACATCCTTGATCTTTTATTATTGTAATTAATTTTTGTAGTATTTTTGACCATTTCCATTCTTTTGAGCTCCAATAGAGCCTAAACCTGACTAAACACGATGCTTAAACTTCAATGGCTATACCTAACAAACTTTTTTAAGTAAATAGCAATTTGAAGGATGATTTGTGTAAGTTACATAGAATAAAGAAATCCATATACAGTACATTCACAACTAATCAGATGGATTATGACAAATTGAACAAACCTATATGAAAGTAGTAACATATTAGCACTTGAGAAGATTCCTCATGCCTCCCCCTAGCTGCTACCCATACTTACTTGTAATGAAACCATTATATTTAAGTGCATTATCCATGAATTATACTGAACAATGAAAAAATAAATCATTTCAATTATTTCATAAATTCAATATAATCCCCATTAGAATCCCATCAGTGTGTGCATGTGTGTGTGTTTAATTTACAAGTTGGCTATAGAATTTATACAAAATGATGCAAAAAACAGTAATAGCTCAACAGGAGTTTTAAAAATAATTAAATGAGATGCATCATTCTACGTGATATCAAAAATCTATATTGATATAATCATAGAACAATGGAAGAGAATACATAAACCAGATGCACACATACGTGTACAATGATGAGTCACATATGTCAGGTGCTTGTATGGGGAGTGATAAAAGGATACACATTTCAGTGAAAGTTGTTGGATCAATTGTATATCCGTGTATATTTTTAAAAAATGAGGTGTGGATAATGTCAGTGAAAATGACCAAGTTGATAGCCTCATTGCTTTGGTGGAGGGCCTGTTCCTGCACAGAAACAACAACAAAGCAAAAAGTGTTAGAATCAACTTTTTTAGAAATTTAGAAAGTTTTAAAATATTTACAGCAACCAAGCAAATACTGAAATAAGAGAAAACCAGAAAACCAAACCCACTCCCGTCAAGTCGATCCCAACTCATAGCGACCCTATAGGACAGAGTAGAACTGCACCATAGAGTTTCCAAGGAGCGTCTGGTGGATTCGAACTGCTGACCTCTTGGTTAACAGCCATAGCACTTAACCACTACGCCACCAGGGTTTCTGAAATAAGAGAAAGGCCACTTAAAAACATCAGGAGAGGGGATGTTACAGAAAACAGTGTGTTAAGAAGGTGCAGGATTCATTCCCTCCACTGAAGCAATGAAAAAAACCAAAACCAAACCCAATGCCGTTGAGTCAACTCCCACTCATAGCGACCCTATAGAACAGAGTAGAACTGCCCCATAGAGTTTCCAAGGAGCGCCTCGAGGCTTCGAACTGCCGACCCTTTGGTTAGCAGCCGTAGCACTTAACCACTAGGCCACCAGGGTTTCCCTGAAGCAATGAATAAGTGGAAAAAAAAAACTGACAGAATAAACATTAAGTGCTTCATGAGAAAAGATGCTGTTGAATTTTGATGAAAAATTGTGGCGTTTTTGTTTATTCACCTACTATCCCCCATTCTCCACTTGGCAGCTGCCATGAAGACAGCAGCCCACATTCCTGGTGTGGCTTGCTGGTGCCAGGGTGTGGACAAGACAGATCTTTTTTCTAAAAATGATGTTGTTGATTTTGACCAATCTGGTAGTTCCAGAGATACCTGCTCTGAGATAGGCCTTGGCTTTACTCCTCTCAGACATGAGTGGCTACCAGGTGGTATCTGTCTGTCAAAAGCTTTAAAGACATATAATGCCATAACCAGCTGAGGTAAGGAATGGAGAACAGGGAAAGAAGCAGACAAACCTGATAGCCTGGAAAAGAAGAGGCTGACGAGGCTAATGCATGGGAAAATAAACTGTTTTAGAGATACTGAATGTACTAAAGGATCAGAGATCCAATGTACATACCCAGGTTGAATGCATGCTCAGACAAGACCTGAGAGGACCCTAGGTTTGAGCCTCTGGCAGATCTTTGGGCTCTGCACAAACGGAGGTGTAGACTAAGGCCCAGTTGTAGGTGGCCTGGCTAAGCATTGAAAGAGTACCTAATTCAGAGTCAATCTTCAATGACCAGGAAAGGTTTTTAGTTTTCTTTTTCTTCTCTTTTTGACTCCAAAAAAGGTCTCTATCAGGTCACTGGTTGACCACTAAAATAACTGAAGATAGACTTCAGTGACCACACATGGCAAAGAATACAGTCTATGCAAAATAATAAATACATACAAACAAAAAAACAAATAGTTTGGAAATGTCACTAAACAGATGACCGCAGCCCTCAACAATAACAGCAAGCACTAGGTAGGCTGGAGAATCTGTTTTTCAGAGTTAACACATTATAAAATTCACAAAGCTGGAAATCTATCTGGCGTTATCTTAAACAGTTAGAAATAGAACTACCATACAACCCAGAAATCCCACTCCTCGGAATATACCCTAGAGATACAAGAGCCTTCATACAAACAGATATATGCACACCCATGTTTATTGCAGCTCTGTTTACAATAGCAAAAAGTTGGAAGCAACCAAGGTGTCCATCAACGGATGAATGGGTAAATAAATTGTGGTATATTCACACAATGGAATACTACGCATCGATAAAGAACAGTGACAAATCTCTGAAACATTTCATAACATGGAGGAACCTGGAAGGCATTATGCTGAGCGAAATTAGTCAGAGGCAAAAGGACGAATATTGTATAAGACCACTATTATAAGATCTTGAGAAATAGTAAACCTGAGAAGAACACATACTTTTGTGGTTACGAGGGGGGGAGGGAGGGAGGGTGGGAGAGGGTTTTTTATTGATTAATCAGTAGATAAGAACTGCTTTAGGTGAAGGGAAAGACAACACTCAATACATGGAAGGTCAGCTCAATTGGACTGGACCAAAAGCAAAGAAGTTTCCGGGATAAAATGAATGCTTCAAAGGTCAGCGGAGCAAGCGCAGGGGTCTGGGGAACATGGTTTGCGGGGACTTCTAAGTCAATTGGCAAAATAATTCTATTATGAAATCATTCTGCATCCCACTTTGAAATGTGGTGTCTGGGGTCTTAAATGCTAACAAGCAGCCATCTAAGATGCAGCAATTGGTCTCAACCCACCTGGAGCAAAGGAAAATGAAGAACACCAAGGCCACACAACAACTAAGAGCCCAAGAGACAGAAAGGGCCACATGAACCAGAGACCTACATCATCCTGAGACCAGAAGAACTAGTTGGTGCCCGGCCACAATCGATGACTGCCCTGACAGGGAGCACAGCAGAGGACCCCTGAGGGAGCAGGAGATCAGTGGGATACAGACCCCAAATTCTCATAAAAAGACCAAACTTAATGGTCTGACTGAGACTGGAGGAATCCCAGTGGTCATGCTCCCCAGACCTTCAGTTGACACAGGACAGGAACCATCCCTGAAGACAACTCATCAGAAATGAAAGGGACTGGTCAGCGGGTGGGAGAGAGATGCTGATGAAGAGTGAGCTAATTATATCAGGTGGACACTTGAGATTGTGTTGGCAACTCTTGTCTGGAGGGGGGATGGGAGGATAGAGAGAGAGGGAAGCAGGCAAAATTGTCAAGAAAGGAGAGACTGAAAGGGCTGACTCAAGAGGGGGAGAGCAAGTGGGAGTAGGGAGTGAGATGTATGTAAACTTATATGTGACAGACTGATTGGATTTGTAAACGTTCACTTGAAGCTTAATAAAAGTTATTAAAAAAAAAAATTCACAAAGCTCAGTGTTTGGTAAAAATACTAGGCATGCCAGATACAGGGAAGTGCAACCAATTCACAGGAAAAAAAAAAAATCGGTAAAAGCGGTCCCTGAAAAACCAATGACATAGAATTGCTAGGCAAATCGTTTAAATCTACTGTGTTAAACGTGGTCAAAGACCTAAAGGAAATCAGGAGAATAATGTCTCAACAAATAGAGAATATCAATAATGACAAAGAAATTATAAAGAAAGCATCAAATAGAAATTAACATCAATCTTTCTCAAACTTTTCCAAAAACTAAAAGGAAGGAATAATTTGTAACTCAATCCATGATGCTCTCAGCATCCTGATATTTAGCCAGACAAAGCCATCAGAAAAAAATATTGCATAGAAATATCTATGGAAATCCTCAACAAAATGGTAAAACTCCAATCCAGCAGCATATTAAAAGAACCATATGCCGTAACCCTGTGTGCTTTATCCCACAAGTGCAGGAGTAGTAGCTCAACATATAAAAGTCAATCAGTGTAATGCAACACATTAATAGAATGTAGGGAGAGGGGGATGATCTATCAACTGATGCAGAAAAAAAGCGTTTAACAAAAAACACTCAAAAATCAGGAATAAAAGGGAACTTCCTATTGTGTGAGAGTCAAAAATGGCCTCCGTGTATTAGCCCCAAGTTGTTTACTTCTTCAAGTAAGCTGAGGTGTATTATATGGAAAAAAAAAAAAAAAAAACTGGCATGAAACTCAAACTTGTACATGTCCAACTGATTTAAAAATAGCCCAAATTTTTAGCCACTTAGAACCTGCCTGTTTTACATACCCTGCAAAACTGGACTCAACTTCTGCTAGTCCTAAAAAAAAAAAAAGATAAATTCCTGTAGTTATAAAGACCCTAAGATGCTGCTGCTTTTAGAGCTCTCTGACCCAGAGACTTATCACCTGGCTGCAGGAGGATATCGCTTCTCACCCCTGGGAGCTTTCTTGCTCTCTTCTTCTGATGCTACCTGTGACTCTAGCCTCTGGAAGACCTCCTGCTACAGGGACCACCCCCTTGCATGTGACTTTCAATGTGTTGGCCCCATTAAATAGCTTGTTGTGCAATACTGTCATATAGCTCTGAATTTCCTTCACCTCAGTACACTTCCTTAAAATGATAAAGGACAGTTGTGAAAAACCAACAATTAACATTATACTCAATGGTGAAAGACTGAAAGATTTTGCCATAAAATCAGGAACACGGCAAGGGTATCTCTTTTCCCTACTTCTATTCAACACTGTGGTCTTTTTGTTCACCTCTGTGAATGTGAAAACTGGACAATGAAAAAAGAAGGCAGAAGTACTGATGCGTGGAAGTGTGGTGTTGGTGAAGAATATTGAATGTACCATGGATTAACAAAAGAACAAAAAAAATCAGTCTTACAATAAAACAATGAAATGTTCCTTAGGAATGAGGATGGCAAGACTTCATCTTACTTACTTTGGACACATTATCTGGAAAGACCGATCACTAGGAAAAGAAGTCCTGTTAGGTGAAGTAGAAGATCACAAAAATAAAGGAAACCCTCAAAAAGATGGATTGACCCAATAACCACAACAATGGACTCAAACATACCAACAATCATTAGGATGGCACGGGACCAGGGAAAATTTCTTTCTCTTATATATTAGGTTACTTTGAGTAGAAGCCAACTAAATAGCAACTGCTCTCAACAACAACATTCAGCGCAAGACATCAACAACAACATAGCTACAGCTTATCTTCATATAAAACAAAAAACACCACCAGTTGCAGTAGAATCAAACGCAACTCACAGTGACCCGTTGGGTGTCGGAGTAGAACTGGGCTCCGTCAGTAGGCTGCACTGTGTGTCTGTACCATAATTTGTTTCCCATTCGTCTGTTGGTGAGCATTTAGGTTGTTTACATCTTTGTGCTGTTGTGAATGGTGCTCCAATGAGCATGGTATGCATATGTCTATTCCTGCGACTGCTCTTTCTTCTCTTGGGTATATTCCTATGAGTGGGATTGCTGGATCTTATGGAATTTCTACTTCTAGCTTTTTAAGGAAGCACCAGATTGTTTTCCAAAGTGATTGTATCATTTTACATTCTCACCAGCAGTGCATGAGAGTCCAATCTCTCCACAACCTCTCCAACATTTTTATTTTGTGTTTTATGGATTAACCAAACCCATCACCATCGAGTCATTTCTGACTCATAGAGACCCTATAGGACAGAGTAGAACTGCCTTGTGGAGTTTCCAAGGAGCGCCTGGTGGATTCCAACTGCTGACCTTTTGGTTAACAGCATTTAACCACTACACCACTAGGGTTTCCATTTTTTGGATTAGTGCCAGTGTTATTGGGGTGATAAGGCATCTCTTTGTAGTTTTAATTTGTATTTCTCTGGTGGCTAATGATCATGAGCATTTCCTCATGTGTACATTAGCCACCCGAATATCTTTTTTGGTGCAGTGTCTGTTCATATGCTTTGCCCATTTTTAATTTTTTTATTTGTCTTTTCGTTGTTGAGGTGTTGCTGTATTTTGTGGATTTTAATGATTAGACCCTTACCAGATATGTCATAGCTAAAAATTTCTTCCCGATCTGTAGGTTCTGTTTTTACTCTTTTGGTGAAGCCTTTCGATGAGCATAACTGATTTTTAGCAGATCCCAGTTATCTAGTTTCTCTTCTGATGTTTCTGCATTGTTAGTTATGGTTCCGTTTATGTCATGTATTAGGCCTCCTAGCATTGTCCCTATTTTTTCTTCTGTGATCTTTATCATTTTAGGTTTTATATTTAGGTCTTTGATCATTTTGAGTTAGTTTTTGTGCATGATGTGAGGTATGGGTCCTGTTTCTTTTTTTTGCAGACAGATATCCAGTTATGCCAGCACCACGTGTTAAAGAGGCTGTCTTTTCCCCCATTTAATGGACTTTGGGCTTTTGTCAACTATCAGCTGCTCATAAACCAAACCCACTGCTGTCGAGTCAATTCCGACTCATAGCGACCCTATAGGACAGAGTAGAACTGCCCCATAGAGTTTCCAAGGAGCACCTGGTGGATTCAAACTGCCAACCTTTTGGTTAGCAGCTGTAGCAATTAATCACTACACCACCAGGGTTTCAGCTGCTCATAAGTGGATAGATTTACGTCTGGGTTCTCAATTTTGTTATATTGGTCTATGTGTCTGTTGTACCAGTACCAGCCTGTTTTGACTATCATGGTGGTATAATAGGTTCTAACATCAGGTAGTGTGAGGCCTCCCACTTTGGTCTTCTTCTTCAGTAATTCTTTACTTATTTGGGGCTTCTTCCTTTTCCATATGAAGTTTGTGATTTGTTTCTCCAACATGCTAAAAGTTGTCATTGGAATTTGGATTGAGATTGCATTATATCTGTAGATCACTTTGGGAAGAACTGACATTTTCATAGTGTTGAGTCTTCCTGTCTATCAGCATGGTATGTTTTTCCACTTATGTAGGTCTCTTTTGATTTCTTGCAATAGTGTCTTGCAGTTTTCTTTATGTAGGTTTTTTACATCTCTGTTTAAATTTATTCCTAAATACTTTATCTTCTTGGGGGCTTTTATAATGGTATTGATTTGGTGATTTCCTTTTGGAAGTTCTCTCTGCTGGTATAGAGGAATCTGACTGACTTATGTATGTTTATCTTATATCCTGATACTTTGCCAAAATCTTCTATTAGTTGTAGTAGTTTTCTTGTGGATTCTTTGGGGTTTTCCATGTATAAGACCATATTAGCTGCAAGGATACTTTTACTTCTTCCTTACCAATTTGGATGCACTTTATTTCTTTTTCTTGCCTTATTCATCTGGCTAGGGCCTCCAGTACAATGTTGAATATGAGTGGTGACAAAGGGCATCCATGTCTGGTTCCCCTTCTGAAGGGGAATGCTTTAAGACTCTTCATTTAGGATGATGTTGGTTGTTGGCTTTGCATAACTGGCCTTTATCATGTCCAGGAATTTTCATTCTATTCCTATTTCGCTGAGAGTTTTTATCAAGAATGGGTTTTGGACTTTTTAAAATACCTTTTCTGCATCAATTGATAAGATCATGTGGTTCTTGTCTTTTGTTTTATTTATGTGATGGATTACATTGATTGTTTTTCTAATGTTGAACCATCCCTGCGTACCTGGTATGAATCCCGTGTGGTCATGGTGAATTATTTTTTGATATGTTGTTGAATTCTATTGGCTAGAATTTTGTTGAGGATTTTTGGGTCTATATTGGTGAGGGATATTGGTCTGTAATTTTCTTCTTTTTGCGGATCTTTACCTGACTTTTCTATCATGGTTATGCTGGCTTCATAGAATGAGTTTGCGAGTATTCCATCCTTTTCTATGCCTGAAATGCCTTTGGTAGTAATGGTGTTAACTCTTCCCTGAAAGTTTGGTAGAATTCTCCAGTGAAGCTGTCTGGGCCAGGGCTTTTTTGTTGTTGGTGGTTTTTATTTTTTTAATTATCTCTTCAATCTCTTCTTTTGTTGTGGGTTTATTTAATTTTTCTACCTCAATTTGTGTTAGTTTAGGTAAGTAGTGTGTTCCTAGAAATTTGACCATTTCTGCTAGATTTTCAAATTTGTTAGAGTACAATTTTTCATAGTATTCTGTTATGATCCTTTTTATTTCCATTGGGTCTGTTGTGATATCACCCATTTCATTTCTTATTTAGGTTATTTGCTTCCTCTCCTGTTTTTTCTTTTGTCAATTTGACCAATGGTTTATTGATTCTGTTGATCTTTTCAAAGAACCATCTTTTAGTATTGTCTACTCTTTCAATTGTTTTCCTATTCTCTATCTCATTCATTTCTGCTCTAACCTTTATTATTTCCTTTCTTCTAGTGCCTGAGGGCTTCTTTTGTTTCTCTCTATTTGTTCAAGTTGTAGGGGTAATGTTTTGATTTTGGCACTTTCTTCTTTTTGAATGTGTGCATTTATTGTTATAAACTGACCTCTAAGCACTGCTTTTGCTGTTTCCCAAAGGTTCTGGTGAGACATGTTTTCATTCTCATTTAATTCTATGAATCTATTTTTTCCATCCTTGATTTCTTCTATAATCCAGTAGTTTTTAAGCAAGGTGGTGTTCTGTTTCCATGCATTTGATTTTTTTTCCTTGCTGTTTCTGTTATTGATTTCTAATTTTATGTCATTATAATCAGAAAAGATGCCATGTAAAATTTCAGTGTTTTGAATTCTGTTAAGGTTTGCTTTGCAGCCCCATATGCAGTTTATTCTGAAGGATGTTCCATGTGAGTTGGAAAAGAATGTATACTTGGCTGCTGCTGGATAGATTTCTGTATATGTCTATGATCTTCTGTATCTTTATTTTCTTTCTACATGTTCTGTTCTTCATTGAAAGTGGTGTGTTGAAGTCTACTATTATGATGGATTATCTATTTCTCTTTCCAATACTATTAGGGTTTGTTTTGTGTGGTTTGGAGCCGTCTCATTAGGTGCTTATGTATTTATTATAGTTATGTCCTCCTGGTGTATTGACCCTTTAGAGGTTAAGCTGTGTCCTTTCTTATCCTTTGTGGTGAATTTTGCTTTAAATATGTTTTGTCAGAGATTAATATTGTCTCTCCTGCTCTTTTTTTGTGGTTGTTTACTTGATATTTTTTCCATCATTTTAGTTTTAGTTTGTTTGTGTCTTTGAGTCTAAGTCGTGTCTGTTATAGGCAGCATATAGACAGATTGCGTTTTTTTAATCAATTTTGCCACTGTTCATCTCTTTATTAGCGCATTTAGTCCATTTACTTTCAGTGTAATTATTGATTGGTACGAGTTTAGTGCTGTCATTTTGTTGTTGTTGTTGCTTGTTTTTTTGGTGGTGCTAGCAGTTTCTTTGTTCCACTTAATTTTCTGTGCTGTTGAGTGGTTTTTCTTATGTATTCTCTTTTCATATTTTTTCATTATTGTTTATTTTGTTTTTGCTAAGTCCTCATGTTTTTCTTATTTTGATGGGTAGGTTTGTTAGCATCCTTTGTGGTTACCTTAAAATTTACCTTTATTTTTCTAAATTTAAACCAACATTTTATTTCTTAATATTGCCTTTAACTTCCTCTCCATATGTTCTGGTGTGGCACAGGTGTCCAGGTTTTCAGTCACCAAATGTGTGGTGCAGACTCTCACCTACAGTCCCAGACTGTCAGGGCTGCATATTGGTGTTTGAAGCAGGAACAGGTATCCGGCTGCTGTAGGGGGTATGTGTGGAACAAGGCAGGGGACTGGTGGCTGCCCCTGGATGCCTTGGTGAGGGTGTGTTCCTTTTTCCCTAGAGCATGTAGTGAGGGGTATTGCAGCTGGTCCTTGGGCACACAGTCCTTTTGACTGTAGGGAATGGGAGACACCGTTTATTCTCAGACCCCTATTACACGAGTGGCTAGACGGAGTGAGGAAACCCTGGTGGTGTAATGGTTAAGTGCTACAGCTGCTAACCAAAGGGTCGGCATTTCGAATCCACCAGGCGCTCCTTGGAAACTTTATGGGGCAGTTCTACTCTGTCCTATAGGGTCACTATGAGTCGGAATCAACTCGACGGCACTGGGTTTGGTTTTTTTTTTTTTTTTTTGGTTTAGATGAAGTGAATGTTACCACCAGCCCTCAGGCCTCTGGGGTAGGTGGCTGAGGTTCTGTGCTTAAGAGGCAGGGCCATGTCAAATGTCATAAGTCTGCAGCTCCCCCTTGGCTGCTGAAGTTGAAAATGGGCTTCAGGTGTATGCCCTGCTGTTATGATAATGATGGCATGTGGTGTTGAATCAGCCCACACAGGTCTAAACCCACTGACCCAGTGCACACAGGTCTAGGCAGGAGTAAAGGATTCTGCAAGTGTGCGGACCCCTTATGCCAGTGGCTCAGTGAAGGGGCAGGGCCTCCTGACTCACCCCGAGTTCCTGGCTTAGGGAGAGTGACAGTTGTTGAATACTGCCAGACTGGTTTCAGAGCAGAGCAGGGTGGGGTGTGGGTGAGGGGAAGTAACCAGTTCTCCACTGTGAAACTCTGGGAGTAGAATTTATTTTGCCTCCCAGTGCTAGGTTAGATGTTTGCACTTAACGTTTGCAGGTCCAGCGCTGCTTCCACCTAGCTCCAGAGGTGTGTGCAGACTCGCTGCTGCCCAGCTTCACCCGATATGGTGAGGTGCATCCCAAACACTACTGCTCACCTCAGCCTGCAGGCACAGGATGACCTAGTCAGCAGGGCACTGGCAACCTAACAACTGGCACTTCTTTGCTGTTTTTGAATTATCCCTCCTTCTCCCTGCCACTCAATCCAACTCTTCAGCTTTGTCTCTTATGATCAGGGCTTCTAGATTGTTATATATAATCAATTCACTTGTTTTTTCAGGTCTTTGTTGTAAGAGGGACAACAGGAAGAGTCTGACTATCCCACCGTCTTGGCCACACCTCTTGGTTTCCTATTTCTGCTGTATCAAATTACCACTCATTTAACAAAATTTATTATCTTAGAGTTCTGAAAGTAAGAATTCTGAGATTGTTCTCACTGGGCTAAAATCTAGGTGTTCATAAGGTTCTCTTTCCTCTGGAGGCTCTGTAAGAGAGCTGTTTCCATGCCTTTCCACCTTTTAGAGGCTAACCACATTCCTTCACTCATGATCCATGTCTTGGTCTTCCAGTCTGCTATAACAGAAATACCACATGTGGATGGCTTCGACAAAGAGAAGCTTATTCTCTCACAGTCCAGTAGGCTAGAAGTCCAAATTAAGGGTGCCAGCTCCAGGGGAAGGTTTTTGCTCTCTGTTAGTTCTGAAGGAAGGTCCTTGTGATGCATCAGTCTTCCCTTGGTCTGGGAGCATCTCAGCACAGGAACCTCAGGTGCAAAGGACACCCTCTGCTCCCAGCACTGCTTTCTTGGTGGTATAAGGCCCCCCTATCTCTCTGCTCATTTCTCTCTTTTATATCTCAAAGAGATTGGCTTAAGACACTATCCAAACTTGTATATCTCATCAGTATATCTGCCACTAATCCATCTCATTTCATCATAGTGATAGGATTTACAACACAGGGAAATCACATAAAATGATGGACAATCACACAATACTGGGACTCATGGCCCAGCTAAGCTGACAGACATTTTTGGGGAACACAATTCAATCCATGACAATCCACTTCCTCTTTTTTCAAAGCCAACAATTTTGAGCTGAGTCCTTCTCACACTGCTATCTCTGATTCTCTCTTCCTCTTCCCTCTCCCACTTTTAAGGCCCTTGGGATTACAATGAAACCACCTGGATAATTTAGGATACTCTTTCTTAAGGTCAGCTGATTAACAATTTTAATTCCATGTACAATCTTAATTCTCCTTTGCCATGTAACTTAACATATTCACAGATTCCAGGGATTGAGACAAGGACACCTTTGGAGAATCTTTTTCCTGTCTTCCGTATTGATATTTTGTAAAACCATGTCTGTTCAACAGGCAGACATCAAGGCCAGCTCCTGGCAATACAAAAACCTAATTGATAGTGCCAGGTCAGCTCCCAGATGTCAAAAAATATTCTGTTTCTTCTTCTAGGATATTTGTACTCAGGTCTCTTCCCTTTGAGTTAATTCATCTCACTGTACTATGACTTTTTGTTTAACTGTATCTATTTACAAACTTCAATAAAATTAAAAATATCTCTACTGCAGAAAAAAAAGTATTAAAATTATTAATTAAACAAGTACAATTTTGCAATGACTATAGTGGCTATTGTGCCAGTCTGCCTCAACAAAGGTCTCCCTTACCCTCTCTGGCCCGGTATTTCCCCAAGCATGAGGTCCTGCATTAGATTGATCCCTCCTAATGGTTTATCCAAAGGAAGTGAGTCAGACAATGTTCTGTTGTGATCCATAAGTTTTACATTGGCTAATTATTGGAAGTAGACCACCAGACCATTCTCCTAGTCTAATCTTATTAAGTTTTTAACCTTGTAACTTAACTTTACTAAGATCCAGTTTCATCAAAAGTCAGTGGGAGCTAAAAATAACATCTTCATGATTCTGCTTCGATGAAATCATGCAAATAGACTGTTAGAAACGATGTAGCTCACTCAGTAATTTCTCAATAAATATTTTTTAAATAATTTTTATTGTGCTCTAAGTGAAAGTTTACAAATCAAATAGGTCTCTCACAAAAAAAACTTATATACTCCCAATTGCTATCCCCCTAATGAGACAGTCCCCTCTCTCCCTCCACTCTCTCTTTTCATGTCCATTTCACCAGCTTCTAACCCCCTCCACCCTTTCATCTCCCCTCCAGGCAGGAGATGCCAACATAGTCTCAAGTGTCCACCAGATCCAAGAATCACGCTCCTCACCAGCGTCCCTCTCCAACATATTTTCCAGTCCAATCCATGTCTGAAGAGTTGGTTTCAGGAAAGGTTCCTGTCCTGGGCCAACAGAAGGTCTGGGGGCCATGACCACCAGGGTCCTTCTAATCTCAGTCAGACCATTAAGTCTAGTCTTTCTATGAGAATTTGGGGTCTGCATCCCACTGCTCTCCTGCTCCCTCGGGGGTTCTCTGTTGTGCTCCCTGTCAGGGCAGTCATGAGTTGTAGCCGAGCACCATCTAGTTCTTCTGGTCTCAGGATGATGTAGTCACTGGTTCATGTAGGCCTCTCTGTCTCTTGGGCTCGTAATCACCTTGTGTCCTTGGTCTTCTTCATTCTCCTTTGATCCAGGTGGGTCGAGACCAATTGATGCATCTTACATGGCTGCTTGCTAGCGTTTAAGACCCCAGATGCCACTCTTCGAAGTGGGATGCAGAATGTTTTCTTAATAGATTTTATTGTGCCAACTGACTTAGATGTCCCCTGAAACCATGGTCCCCAGACCCCTGCCCCTGCTACGCTGGCCTTCGAAGCATTCAGTTTATTCAGGAAGCTTCTTTGCTTTTGGTTTAGTCCAACTGTGCTGACCTCCCCTGTATTGTGTGCTATCTTTCCCTTCACCTAAAATAGTTCTTATCTACTATCTAAACCCCTCTCCCGCCCTCCCTCCTGTAATGACAAAAGAATGTTTTCTTCTCAGTTAACTATTTCTCAAGTTCTTATAATAGTGGTCTTATACAATATTTGTCCTTTTGCAACCGACTAATTTCACTCAGCATAATGCCTTCCAGGTTCCTCCATGTTATGAAATGTTTCACAGATTCCTTGCTGTTCTTTAACGTTGCATAGTATTCCATTGTGTGAATATACCATAATTTATTTATCCATTCATCTGTTGATGGGCATCTCGGTTGCTTCCAGCTTTTTGCTATTGTAAACAGTGCTGCATAAACATGGGTGTGCATATATCTGTTTGTGTAAAGGCTCTTATTTCTCTAGGATATATTCCAAGGAGTGGGATTGCTGGATCCTATGGTAGTTGTATTTCTAGATTTTTAAGGAAGACCCAAATTGATTTCCAAAGTGCTTGTACCATTTTACATTCCCACCAGCAGTGTATAAGTGTTGCAATCTCTCCACAGCCTCTCCAACATTTACTATTTTGTGTTTTTTGGATTAACGCCAGCCTTGGTGGAATGAGATGAAATCTCATTGTAGTTTTGATCTGCATTTCTTTAATGGCTAATAATCGTGAACATTTCTTATAGTGAAGTGTCTATTCATATCTTTTGCCCATTTTTTTAATAACTTTTATTAAGCTTTAAGTGAACGTTTACAAACCCAATCAGTCTGTCACATATAAGTTTACATACATCTCACTCCCTACTCCCACTTGCTCTCCCCCTCTTGAGTCAGCCCTTTCAGTCTCTCCTTTCTTGACAATTTTGCCCGCTTCCCTCTCTCTCTATCCTCCCATCCCCCCTCCAGACAAGAGTTGCCAACACAATCTCAAGTGTCCACCTGATATAATTAGCTCACTCTTCATCAGCGTCCCTCTCCCACCCGCTGACCAGTCCCTTTCATTTCTGATGAGTTGTCTTCAGGGATGGTTCCTGTCCTGTGTCAACTGAAGGTCTGGGGAGCATGGCCGCCGGGATTCCTCCAGTCTCACTCAGACCACCAAGTTTGGTCTTTTTATGAGAATTTGGGGTCTGCATCCCACTGATCTCCTGGGTCCTCTGCTGTGCTCCCTGTCAGGGCAGTCATCGATTGTGGCCGGGCACCAACTAGTTCTTCTGGTCTCAGGATGATGTAGGTCTCTGGTTCATGTGGCCCTTTCTGTCTCTTGGGCTCTTAGTTGTCGTGTGGCATTGGTGTTCTTCATTCTCCTTTGTTCCAGGTGGGTTGAGACCAATTGCTGCATCTTAGATGGCTGCTTGTTAGCATTTAAGACCCCAGACGCCACATTTCAAAGTGGGATGCAGAATGATTTCATAATAGAATTATTTTGCCAATTGACTTAGAAGTCCCCGCAAACCATGTTCCCCAGACGCCCGCGCTTGCTCCGCTGAGCTTTGAAGCATTCATTTTATCCCGGAAACTTCTTTGCTTTTGGTCCAGTCCAATTGAGCTGACCTTCCATGTATTGAGTGTTGTCTTTCCCTTCACCTAAAGCAGTTCTTATCTACTGATTAATCAATAAAAAACCCTCTCCCACCCTCCCTCCCTCCCCCCCTCATAACCACAAAAGTATGTGTTCTTCTCAGGTTTACTATTTCCCAAGATCTTGTAATAGTGGTCTTATACAATATTTGTCCTTTTGCCTCTGACTAATTTCGCTCAGCATAATGCCTTCCAGGTTCCTCCATGTTATGAAATGTTTCAGAGATTCGTCACTGTTCTTTATCGATGCATAGTATTCCATTGTGTGAATATACCACAATTTATTTACCCATTCATCCGTTGATGGACACCTTGGTTGCTTCCAACTTTTTGCTATTGTAAACAGAGCTGCAATAAACATGGGTGTGCATGAATCTGTTTGTATGAAGGCTCTTGTATCTCTAGGGTATATTCCGAGGAGTGGGATTTCTGGGTTGTATGGTAGTTCTATTTCTAACTGTTTAAGATAACGCCAGATAGATTTCCAAAGTGGTTGTACCATTTGACATTCCCACCAGCAGTGTATAAGAGTTCCAATCTCTCCGCAGCCTCTCCAACACCTATTATTTTGTGTTTTTTGGATTAATGCCAGCCTTGCTGGTGTGAGATGGAATCTCATCGTAGTTTTACTTTGCATTTCTCTAATGGCTAATGATCGAGAGCATTTTCTCATGTATCTGTTGGCTGCCTGAATATCTTCTTTAGAGAAATGTGTGTTCATATCCTTTGCCCACTTCTTGATTGGGTTGTTTGTCTTTTTGTGGTTTAGTTTTGACAGAATCATGTAGATTTTAGAGATCAGGCGCTGGTCCGAGATGTAATAGCTGAAAATTCTTTCCCAGTCTGTAGGTGGTCTTTTTACTCTTTTGGTGAAGTCTTTAGATGAGCATAGGTGTTTGATTTTTAGGAGCTCCCAGTTATCGGGTTTCTCTTCATCATTTTTGGTAATGTTTTGTATTCTGTTTATACCTTGTATTAGGGCTCCTAGGGTTGTCCCAATTTTTTCTTCCATGATCTTTATCGTTTTAGTCTTTATGTTTAGGTCTTTGATCCACTTGGAGTTAGTTTTTGTGCATGGTGTGAGGTATGGGTCCTGTTTCATTTTTTTGCAAATGGATATCCAGTTATGCCAGCACCATTTGTTAAAAAGGCTATCTTTTCCCCAGTTAATTGACACTGGTCCTTTGTCAAATATCAGCTGCTCATACGTGGATGGATCTATGTCTGGGTTTTCAATTCTGTTCCATTGGTCTATGTGTCCGTTGTTGTACCAGTACCAGGCTGTTTTGACTACTTTGGTGTATAATAGGTTCTGAAGTCAGGTAAGGTGAGGCCTCCCACTTTCTTCTTCTTTTTCAGTAGTGCTTTGCTTATCTGGGGCTTCTTTCCCTTCCATATGAAATTGGTGATTTGTTTCTCTATCCCCTTAAAATATGACATTGGAATTTGGATCGGAAGTGTGTTAAATGTATAGATGGCTTTTGGTAGAATAGACATTTTTACTATGTTAAGTCTTCCTATCCATGAGCAGGGTATGTTTTTCCACTTAAGTATGTCCTTTTGAATTTCTTGTAGTAGAGCTTTGTAGTTTTCTTTGTATAGGTCTTTTACATCCTTGGTAAGATTTATTCCTAAGTATCTTATCTTCTTGGGGGCTACTGTGAATGGTATTGATTTGGTGATTTCCTCTTCGGTGTTCTTTTTGTTGATGTAGAGGAATCCAAGTGATTTTTGTATGTTTATTTTATAACCTGAGACTCTGCCAATCTCTTCTATTAGTTTCAGTAGTTTTCTGGAGGATTCCTTAGGGTTTTCTGTGTATATAATCATGTCATCTGCAAATAGTGATAACTTTACTTCTTCCTTGCCAATCCGGATACCCTTTATTTCTTTGTCTAGCCTAATTGCCCTGGCTAAGACTTCCAACATGATGTTGAATAAGAGCGGTGATAAAGGGCATCCTTGTCTGGTTCCCGTTCTCAAGGGAAATGCTTTCAGGTTCTCTCCATTTAGAGTGATATTGGCTGTTGGCTTTGCATAGATGCCCTTTATTATGTTGAGGAATTTTCCTTCAATTCCTATTTTGGTAAGAGTTTTTATCATGAATGGGTGTTGGACTTTGTCAAATGCCTTTTCTGCATCAATTGATAAGATCATGTGGTTTTTGACTTTTGTTTTATTTATGTGATGGATTACATTAATGGTTTTTCTGATATTAAACCAGCCTTGCATACCTGGTATAAATCCCACTTGATCAGGGTGAATTATTTTTTTGATGTGTTGTTGGATTCTATTGGCTAGAATTTTGTTGAGGATTTTTGCATCAATGTTCATGAGGGACATAGGTCTATAATTTTCTTTTTTTGTAATGTCTTTACCTGGTTTTGGTATCAGGGAGATGGTGGCTTCATAGAATGAGTTGGGTAGTATTCCGTCATTTTCTATGCTTTGGAATACCTTTAGTAGTAGTGGTGTTAACTCTTCTCTGAAAGTTTGGTAGAACTCTGCAGTGAAGCCGTCCGGGCCAGGGCTTTTTTTTGTTGGGAGTTTTTTGATTACCGTTTCAATCTCTTTTTTTGTTATGGGTCTATTTAGTTGTTCTACTTCTGAATGTGTTAGTTTAGGTAGGTAGTGTTTTTCCAGGAATTCATCCATTTCTTCTAGGTTTTCAAATTTGTTAGAGTACAATTTTTCATAATAATCTGAAATGATTCTTTTAATTTCATTTGGTTCTGTTGTGATGTGGCCCATCTCGTTTCTTATTTGGGTTATTTGTTTCCTTTCCTGTATTTCTTTAGTCAGTCTAGCCAATGGTTTATCAATTTTGTTAATTTTTTCAAAGAACCAGCTTTTGGCTTTGTTAATTCTTTCAATTGTTTTTCTGTTCTCTAATTCATTTAGTTCAGCTCTAATTTTTATTATTTGTTTTCTTCTGGTGCCTGATGGATTCTTTTGTTGCTCAGTTTCTATTTGTTCAAGTTGTAGGGACAGTTCTCTGATTTTGGCTCTTTCTTCTTTTTGTATGTGTGCATTTATTGATATAAATTGGCCTCTGAGCACTGCTTTTGCTGTGTCCCAGAGGTTTTGATAGGAAGTATTTTCATTCTCATTGCTTTCTATGAATTTCCTTATTCCCTCCTTAATGTCTTCTATAACCCAGCCTTTTTTCAGAAGGGTGTTGTTCATTTTCCAAGTATTTGATTTCTTTTCCCTAGTTTTTCTGTTATTGATCTCTAGTTTTATTGCCTTGTGGTCTGAGAAGATGCTTTGTAATATTTCGATGTTTTGGACTCTGCAAAGGTTTGTTTTATGACCTAATATGTGGTCTATTCTAGAGAATGTTCCATGTGCACTAGAAAAAAAAGTATATTTTGCAGCAGTTGGGTGGAGAGTTCTGTATAAGTCAATGAGGTCAAGTTGGTTGATTGTTGTAATTAGATCTTCCGTGTCTCTGTTGAGCTTCTTACTGGATGTCCTGTCCTTCTCCGAAAGTGGTGTGTTGAAGTCTCCTACTATAATTGTGGAGGTATCTATCTCACTTTTCAATTCTGTTAAAATTTGATTTATGTATCTTGCAGCCCTGTCATTGGGTGCATAAATATTTAATATGGTTATGCCTTCCTGATCAATTGTCCCTTTTATCATTATATAGTGTCCTTCTTTATCCTTTGTGGTGGATTTAAGTCTAAAGTCTATTTTGTCAGAAATTAATATTGCTACTCCTCTTCTTTTTTGCTTATTGTTTGCTTGATATATTTTTTCCATCCTTTGAGTTTTAGTTTGTTTGTGTCTCTAAGTCTAAGGTGTGTCTCTTGTAGGCAGCATATAGATGGATCGTGTTTCTTTATCCAGTCTGTGACTCTCTGTCTCTTTATTGGTGCATTTAGTCCATTTACATTCAGGGTAATTATAGATAAATAAGTTATTAGTGCTGTCATTTTGATGCCTTTTTATGTGTGTTGTTGACAATTTCATTTTTCCACATACTTTTTTGTGCTGAGGCGTTTTTCTTAGTAAATTGTGAGATCCTCATTTTCATAGTGCTTAACTTTATGTTAGTTGAGTCGTTACGTTTTTCTTGGTTTTTATCTTGAGTTATAGAGTTGTTATACCTTTTTGTGGTTACCTTACTATTTACCCCTATTTTTCTAAGTAAAAACCTAACTTGTATTGTTCTATATCGTCTTGTATCACTCTCCATATGGCAGTTCAATGCCTCCTATATTTAGTCCCTCTTTTTGATTATTGTGATCTTTTACCTATTGCCTTCCATGATTCCCTGTTATGTGTATGTTTTTTTAATTAATCTTAATTTGTTTGTTTTTGTGAATTCCCTATTTGAGTTGATATCAGGACGTTCTGTTTTGTGACCTTGTTTTGTGTTGATATCTGATATTATTGGTTCTCTGACCAAACAATATCCTTTAGTATTTCTTGTAGCTTTGGTTTGGTTTTTGCAAATTCTCTAAACTTGTGTTTGTCTGTAAATATCTTAATTTCGCCTTCATATTTCAGAGAGAGTTTTGCTGGATATATGATCCTTGGTTGGCAGTTTTTCTCCTTCAGTGCTCTGTATATGTCGTCCCATTCCCTTCTTGCCTGCATGGTTTCTGCTGAGTAGTCAGAACATATTCTTACTGATTCTCCCTTGAAGGAAACCTTTTTTTTCTCCCTGGCTGCTTTTAAAATTTTCTGTTTATCTTTGGTTTTGGTGAGTTTGATGATAATATGTCTTGGTGTTTTTCTTTTTGGATCAATCTTAAATGGGGTTCGATGAGCATCTTGGATAGATATCCTTTCGTCTTTCATGATGTCAGGGAAGTTTTGTGTCAGGAGTTCTTCAACTATTTTCTCTGTGTTTTCTGTCCCCCCTCCCTGTTCTGGGACTCCAATCACCCGCAGGTTATCCTTCTTGATAGAGTCCCACATAATTCTTAGGGTTTCTTCTTTTTTTTTAATTCTTTTATCTGATTTTTTTTCAGCTATGTTGGTGTCGATTCCCTGGTCCTCCAGATGTCACAGTCTGCATTCTAATTGCTTGAGTCTGCTCTTCTGACTTCCTAGTGCGTTGTCTAATTCTGTAATTTTATTGTTAATCTTTTGGATTTCTACATGTTGTCTCTCTATGGATTCTTGCAACTTATTAATTTTTCCACTATGTTCTTGAATAATCTTTTTGAGTTCTTCAACAGTTTTATCAGTGTGTTCCTTGGCTTTTTCTGCAGTTGTCCTAATTTCATTTGTGGTATCATTAAGCATTCTGTAAATTAGTTTTTTATATTCTGTATCTGATAATTCCAAGATTGTATTTTCATTTGGGAAAGATTTTGATTCTTTTGTTTGGGGGGTTGGAGAAGCTGTCATGGTCTGCTTCTTTAAGTGGTTTGATATGGATTGTTGTCTCCGAGCCATCACTGGGAAACTAGTTTTTCCAGAAAATCCGCTAAAAAAAAAATGCAGTCAGATCCCTATCAGAGTTCTCCCTCTGGCTCAGGCTATTCAGATGTTAATGAAGCCGCCTGGGGAGGGTGGGGGAGGGAACAGAGAGATAGGAGAGTAGCACCTCAGAATATAGCCAGAGTTGCTTGTCTTGCTTGGAATGACTATTATATCTGAGACTCCCGGGGGGCACGTCGCCTATGTGTGCTGGCTGTGTGGAGATTGCCCCCGGGGGGTCTGGCCCGCTGGAGTCACGGTCAGATCCTCCGCTTCCAGCCCCACACCCAGCGTCAAGGCTCCCCTACTGGGACGGTGCACTCTCGACTCCAAAATCAGTCGCTGCCTTCCGGGTACTTCTCGTCCCTCCAGCCGCGTGGCCGTGCCGCCCCTGAGAACCAGTTGGGCCTCCTCCCGGGGTTAGTTCAGATGGGTGGAGCAGGTCCCCGTGCTTGTGCCGTGACCGAGTGTCCCGGCTGGGACGCTGTTCTCCCTGCTCCAATACCAGTCGCTGCCTCCCAGGGACTTCTCCTACCGGCTGTGTCCCACGCTGCCCGCGCGACCCGGCTGGTCCCCTTCCCGGGGTTAGTTCAGGGGGGTGGAGCAACTTTCCCTGTTTATGCCGTACCTGCATCCAGTCCAAATCCCTGCGGGACGGTTCCCCGGCTCGGACGCTGCTCTTTCTGCTCCAAGACCAGTCACTGCCTCCCGGGGACTTCTCCTACCGGCTGCGTCCCACGCCGCCGGTGAAACCAGCTGGTCCCCCTCCCGGGATTAGTTCAGGGGGGTGGAGCCGCTCTCTGTGCTTGTGCCGTACCTGACTGGTACGCTGGCTCCAGGCTCCGGAAACAATCGCTGCTTCCCCGTATTAGTTCGTTCTCCGTCTCTAAATCTGTGTTTGTTGTTCAGGGTTCGTAGATTGTTATGTATGTGATCGATTCACTTGTTTTTCCGTGTCTTTGTTGTAAGAGGGATCCGAGGTAGCGTCTGCCTAGTCCGCCATCTTGGCTCCGCCTGTCTTTTGCCCATTTTTTAATTGGGTTATTTGTCTTTTTGCAGTTGAGTTTTTGCAGTATCATGTAGACTTTAGAGATCAGGCGCTGATCGGAAATGTCATAGTTGAAAACTTTTTCCCAGTCTGTAAGCCTTTTTACTCTTTTGGTGAAGTCTTTGGATGAGCATAGATTTTTGATTCTTAGGAGCTCCCAGTTATCTAGTTTTTGTTTTGCATTTTTAATAATGTTTTCTATACTATTTACGCCATGTATTAGGGCTCCGAACAGTGTCCCTATTTTCTCTTCCATGATCTTTACCTTTTTAGATTTTATATTTAGGTGTTTGATACATTTTGAGCTCAGTTTTTTTGCATGGAGTGAGGTATGGGTCTTGTTTCATTTTTTGCAGATGGATATCCAGTTATGCCAGCACCATTTGTTAAAAAGACTGTCTTCTCCCCCATTTAACTGTTTTGGGGCCTTTGTCAAAAATCAACTGCTCATATGTGGATGGATTTATATCTGGATTCTCAATTCTTTTCCACTGGTCCATGTATCTGTTGTTGTACCAGTACCAGGCTGTTTTGACTACCGTGGTGGTATAATAGGTTGTAAAATCAGGGAAAGTAAGGCCTCCCACTTTGTTCTTCTTTTTCAGTAATACCTTATTTATCCGGGGCTTCTTTCCCTTCCATATGAAGTTGGTGATTTGTTTCTCCATCTCATCAAAGAATGCTGTTGGGATTTGGATTGGAATTGCATTAAATGTATAGATCCCTTTTGGCAGAATAGACATTTTTATAATGTTAAGTCTTCCTATCGATGAGCAAGGTATGTTTTTCCACTCATGTAAGTCTCTTTTGGTTTCGTGCAGAAGTGTTTTGCAGTTTTCTTTGTATAAGTCTTTTACATCTCTGGTAAGATTTATTCCTAATTATTTTATCTTCTTGGGGGCTACGGTAAATGGCATTGATTTGGTGATTTCCTCTTCAATGTTCTTTTTGTTGGTGTAGAGGAATCCAACTGATTTTTGTATGCTTATCTCGTATCCTGATACTCTGCTGAACTCTTCTATTAGTTTCAGTAGTTTTCTGAAGGATTCCTTAGGGTTTTCTGTGTATAAGATCATGTCACCTGCAAATGGAGATACTTTTACTTCTTCCTTGACAATCTGGATGCCCTTTATTTCCTTATCTAGCCTAATTTCTCTGGCTAGGACCTCCAACACAATGTTGAGTAAGAGCAATGATAATGGGCATCCTTGTCTGGTTCCCAGTCTCAGTGGGAATGCTTTCAGGCTCTCTCCATTTAGGGTGATGTTTGCTGTTGGCTTTATATAAATGCCCTTTATTATGTTGAGAAATTTTCCTTCTATTCCTGTTTTGCTCAAGTTTTTATCATGAATAGGTGTTGGATTTTGTCAAATGCCTTTTCTGCATCAATTGATAAAATCATAGGATTCTTGTCTTTTGTTTTATTTATGTCATGGATTACATTAATTGTTTTTCTAATGTTGAACTATTCCTGCGTACCTGGTATGAATCCCACTTGGTCATGGTGAATTATTTTTTGATATGTTGTTGAATTCTGTTGGCGAGAATTTTGTTGAGGATTTTTGCATCTAAGTTCATGAGGGATATAGGTCTGTAATTTTCTTTTCTTGTGGTGTCTTTACCTGGTTTTGGTATCAGGGATATGGTGGCTTCATAGAATGAGTTTGGTAGTATTCTGTCCTTTTCTATGCTCTAAAATACCTTAAGTAGTAGTGGTGTTAACTCTTCTCTGAATGTTTGGTAGAACTCTGCAGTGAAGCTGTCCAGACCAGGGCTTTTTTGGGGTGGGGGGGTTTGATTGCCTTTTCCATCTGTTCTTTTGTTATGGGTCTATTTAGCTGTTCTACCTCTTTTTGTGTTAGTTTAGGTAGGCAGTGTGTTTCTAGGAATTCACCCATTTCTTCTAGGTTTTCACATTCGTCAGAGTACAATTTTTCACAAAAATCTGATATGATTCTTTTAATTTCAGTTGGGTCTGTTGTAATATCGCCCATCTCATTTCTTATTCAGGTTATTTGGTTCCTCTCCTGTTTTTCTTTTGTCAGTTTGGCTAGTGGTTTATCAATTTTGTTAATTTTTTCAAAAAAACCAGCTTTTGGTCTTGTTAATTCTTTTCATTTTTTTTTTTCTATTTCTTTTAGTTCAGCTCTAATTTTTAGTATTTGTTCTTTTTTCTGGCGCCTGTGAGTTTCTTTTGTTGCTCTCTTTCTATTTGTTCAAGTTGTGGGGATAATTCTTTGATTTTGGCCCTTTCTTCTTTTTGTATGTGTGCATTTATTGATATAAATTGACCTCTGAGCATTGCTTTCACTGTGTCCCAGCGTTTTTACAGGAAGTGTTTTCGTTCTCATTGGAATTTCTTTATTCCATCCTTAATGCCTTCTGTAATCCAGTCTTTTGTTTTGTTCAGTTTCCAAGTGTCTGATTTCTTTTCCCTGCTTTTCCTGTTATTGATTTCCACCTTTATGCCCCTATGGTCAGAGAAGATGCTTCGTAATATTTGAATGTTTTGGATTCTGCTAAGGCTTGTTTTATGCCCTAATATGTGGTCTTCTAGAGAATGTTCCATGTGCACTAGAAAAGAAAGTATACTTGGCTGCTGTCAGGCGGAGTGTTCTGTATATGTCTATGAGGTCAAGTTGGTTGATTGTGGCATTTAGGTCTTCCGTGTCTTTATTGAGCTTCTTTCTGGATGTCCTGTCCTTCACCAAAAGTGGTGTGTTGAAGTCTCCTACTATTATTGTTTTGTTAGAAATTAATAACTCAATAAATATTAACTGTTCTGATTTTTGTTATTGATTTTAATATTATTATTTTCTCTTTTAATTAATTTATTCAGGGTTACCAGAATTTGACTTATATTTCTACTTCCATTTTCTTTTTTCTCATATTATTGACTATATCCATAGGTATATGCCTGTTGGGAAATAAAATTCAAATATCCCTTCATAGATTGGTTTGACAATCCTAGTATAATTATATAACATAATTGTGTGGTTTGTCTATCTAACCACATTGCACATGCAAACAGGATGTGCCTCAAACTAGCAGACAACTAGGAATGAGGCATGTACAACCACTGGCATCAACCATTCCATGAGTGCTACGGCCATCTGTGATCAAGACATTTACACAATATTGGCAAAGTGAAAGCCACTATTATTATTTCTAGAAAGCAAACAGTAAACAGTAAAACAAATTCTCAAAGCAGATCTGCTTATTCTTTTCCAAACTACTCATATTCTTTCTAATATCACTGTACTGGCACATTGTGTTTCTGGTCCAATGTTGTCTTCATGTCACCTCTACCTCTGGCTACCACCATGCTACCTGGGACACCTGCATGGCTTCCGAGGCTTCTGTTCTACCCCTGGGCCTCACTGGGCCTTGCTTCACTAATGGAAAGACCCCTGCACAGGATCTCCTGAGCCTCTGCCACTGGGCCCTTCTTGACCTATGCTGCTGCCTCCTACCATGCTACCCAGGCCAGAGTGGTTCTCTGTCTTGCTGTCATGATACCAAGGCCTACCCTGCATGAGGGAATGTATTGTTCCCACCACGATGCCCGAAGGGGGAAGGAAGCAAATTACACCAGCCACACTCAGGTCTCTGTCCCACAGGTACAAGTGTTGCAGTACTTTAGTAGGAGGCACACCCCTGCACAAACACACTCAGTTCTCTCTCTATGGACCAGCAAGGCCACCATCCCTGTCTTCACTATTACAACTCTCTCTTCTTGATATAGGGAGTTCTAAGTGCAGGGACCCTGGGCCCAAAGGCTGCACTCCACTCTACGCTCTTTTTGATGGTAGTGAGGGGCCCCAGAACCTCTGTGGATTTGGCCCTTATATAAGCCTAACAGAATAGGAACAGCGACCAATCTCCTTGTTGGACCACATAGGGCACAATCCCATTAAGTGAATTTTCAATCCACTAGTTTTGTAGTAAATCTACTAATACCTTGCAAAATTTTGGCCCAGACAATCATTTTGTGAAGTTACAAGACCAGGGCAAGAAAGCCATATAAAAGTGATTCATTGCACTGCAATAATTCAGCCCATTTTCTTAACCCTTAACCAGTTCATAAGCAGAGCTATAACAAATCAATCAGTTAATGCTTATTATATTTTGATTATGTAGCACAGCATCGTATAACCTCCCATATTGGAGCTCCTGAGTGGTGCAAACACTTATACTGTATAATCTCCTGGAGCGGAGCCCCTGGGTGGTACAGTTAACATGTTCAGATGCTAACTGAGAAGATGGAGGTTCAAGTCCACCCAAAGGCACCTTGGAAGAAAGACCTGGTGATCTAATTCTGAAAAATCACCCATTAAAAACTCTACAGAGCACAGTTCCACTCTGACACACACAGGGTTGCCATGAGTCAGAGGTAACTCAATGGTAACTGATTTTTACTGTTTTCTGTTGCAAGATAAAGACATTAAAAAAAACTCTCATTACTGTACGTCAGTTCATAAGTCAACATATCCTGCTAAAGCAGAGAAGAAAGGAGATACTGAAATTATACTTGTTTGATAGATCTGGTGCTTTATATTTATTCCATACCCAAAACCAAAACTAAACCCATTGTCATCAAGTCTATTCCAACTCATAGCGACCCAATAGGACAGAGTAGAACTGCCCCATGGAGTTTTCAAGGAGCTTCTGGTGAATTTGAGCTGTTGGCGTTTTGGTCAGCAGCTGAGCTCTTAACGACTGCACTACCAGGGCTCCTTATTCTATACAGTAGCCTCTAAAAATAATCCTATGGAAGAGGCATTATGATGCCCCTTTTACAGATGATTAAACTCAGGCTCAGAGAGGTTATATAACAGGCCCAAAATATATAGCTAGAAAGTTTCAAGACTGGAAAAGTTCAATTCGGTCATGGCCTTTTGTTGGGTAAGACATGTCTAAAAGTCCACTCTGTTCCCACATCATTACCAGCTCTTTCTTGACACATTAGTTATTGTGAAAGTTTAGGTTAACAGGATTATGGACTAAGTGTATTTTCCAGGCATGAGTTAAGTGCTTTATGCATCGCAACTCATTTAATACTAATAATATTATAAGGCAAGCATCAAATTCAAAATAATCCCATTCTGACTTTAGCAGGTTGATAAAACAGGCCATTTTCTTCAGAGATCAAATATCCTGAGATTTTAAAATAGTCCTGTATGGAGGTAATAAATGAGGAGAGCATGTGGTCATCTGTATTCTTCCGAATGCTTTCCCACGAGCATTTCTGCAGCCTGAAGCTCAGGAATCCCTAAGGCTTTAGCCAGGTGCCTTGTATTTTATACCGGCAACAGAGGCATTGGTGGGGATCCGAACAGTGATCTGGGAACCAGAGGCTTAGAGTATTCCACACCTCCTGCACGGTGGCTCCTCTGATGCAGGTTAGTGCTACGACTCCTAGACTGAGTGCTTACAACAGGGGATGGTATGCGCTAATGCTTTCACTGTGGCCCACTTAATTTCTGTAATTTAAAAAACTATATCACAATCATACTATTTGGAAACCACGGAAATTAAAGCACCTGGATTGCACTTGATAACATCATAACTATTCCTTTTATATTCTTCCATAGACATTTTTTACAATTTGTTTATACAATTAGCATGATATCTAAGAGTGTCCCAGCTGTTATATTGTGTTCCATGGGAAATTTATTAGTTCTGTAATAATTCAGGATGCACGTTGTGGAAAACCTTGCAAAATAAGCCCTTTGTGTTTACAGGGTCTCCTCCCAGCCCTTCTTTTTTAGTCATATTTTAGAATGATATCCACAACGTATGGCAATGCTTCAAGGGACAAGACTAGCTCTCTGGCTGTCACTCCGAATTGCCAAATTGACTAATAAAGGATTTTTCACTTTTACCCTGAGATTAATTTTCATTGCATTCCTACCAGTAATGCATATCATAAAGAAACATTGAGTGTATAATGTTTGAATGCATAAAAATTATAAAAATTTAGTATAAACTATGTATTAATTTCCAGTGAGAAAGAACATCCTTTCATACTTATATTGCACTAACGTATCTTTATCAAATTATAATTATGAAAATAATACTACAGGTATTTCCCAGTGTAAGACAGGGTTCCATTCTGAAGACTCTTGTCATGTCAGTTCTGATATAAGTAGAATATCTATTTTTTAAAAAATATTCATTATTTTTGCCTCCTATTATCAATATCTTTATAAATCCAATCTTTATTTGTCTTTGGGATTGGCATGAGAATGATAACATCAACAAATTACGTGCTACAACGTTATAAGTAGTACATATTACTAAGAATAAGATGTACAAAGATAAGAAAGGATAGTCATAGGGCAGTTCGTTGTAACTCAAATATGTCTTAAGTCGGGGACGATCTGTACTAAGCTTTTTACGAAAGTTGAGTCTTAGTTAACACTCTGACTCTAAGGTAAATGGATGCGTATATCTGATTCTATCAAATTCTCTATTCATGAATTTCTCTTTGGGGAAAAGTTTGTGTAGAGATAAAATTTATGTTGGCTATCTTTTATTGATAACATACTAAATATAAATAATTTAATTAAACATTCTACATGCACTATCTTTTTTCATTTTTACAAAGTAGAACAGTTACCCATTTTAAATACACTAACCTGAGACGCACAGTTTATAAGAGAGCTGCCTAACTTCACAGAACTCACAGTTGCTCCAATGAGCTCCAGCAGATTTCCCAGACTGAGATGCACTAGGAAGGAAAGGCGAGCGATATACTTCTGAAAAGTCAGCCAAAGTGAACCCAATAGATGGCAATAGTCCGATCAACAACCGATTATGGGAATGGCGCAGGACTGGGCAGCATTTTGCCCGGGGTAGCCGTGTGTTAGGTGACTTAATGGCATCTAACAACAACGATGTGTTTGAGAGCCCATTCTTTATGTTGTTTGCTTTATTCAAAAAGTTTTGTCACTATTAAGATAATAATTGGAACAAAAAACTGGCTGGCAAGCCCAAAATAACTGTGGGGAGTTTACTTTCATGACTAGGATTTTGGACCCATGCTTCCTACTTTTGAGACCAGGGAAAAATAAATTAATCTAACCCTCCATTCCTTCATCTGCAAATCCAAATCCTCTTCTACTTTGGTAGTGTGGAATTACAAAGAATTGAATTCACTTGGGAACAACTGCCTTTTTGATGTGAAATACAGATAATATTGTCTCTTTTTACCTGCTATTTTAAAATTTTTTGATTGAATTTTGAGACATTATTGAATTTGTGACAAGTTTCATGATATCTGTTACAATTCTTATAACACATTGAATATTAAAGGCATGAGAACACATTGCAAAATTAATAATCAAATAACCTAATAGCCTTGGAATAATTAAATTTACCATGGTCATGAGTGTTTCCTCTATGTTCAAAATAAATTCATAGACGGTAGACAGAGGACAGACAGAAAAATCTAAAGGAACAGAGAAAACATGTCACTTATGCTGAAAAATGAAGACTGATACGTAATGATATTTTTGTTCTTTGATATGAAATAAGTAACATTACATTACATGTGAGTTATGGGAAAACACTAATTTTACTTTCAAAATATTTTGGTAGGAAACATCTTTAGATGACCAATAATAACATAATAATGATAATAATCAATAACTTTATAGAGCTATCTTCTTGTGCATGCATTCTCCAGTGTACTTATATGCATTTTATTTTGTAATTATCAAATAATCCTATAGTAGATACTACTATGTCATCTCATTTTGCACATAATGAAACTGAGGTTTAAGCATATTGCTCAAATTTATCCAACTACTAAACAGTGGCATAGGTATTCAAACTCAAGAAACCTGGCCATTAAATATGTACTTTTATGTTCAATCTTCAGATGAATGCAGCTACCAGTTTAAATGTTTACTATTAGATCAGTCATGTAACTTTTCTGAACTTAGTAATTCATGCCGACTAAATGTGAAATATACATTTATTTCACATTATATGAACTGTCCAGCAAATAAAATGCCTGATATGATAATATTTCAAATACTCTTAGTTTAAAATAATTTCATCTTAAATTTAAATCTACAGAAGACTTTCAAAATCATATTCATTGAATCTTGGCGTCTGAGAAACATTGGAAAGCTGCCCTTAAGCTCAGGGCCTTAGCAGGTGGTTATCAAATCGCCGAAGCAGAGAATGAGCCCCGCTGGAAACAAATGAAACCAGTGCTCCAGTACAGCTGTCTACCAAAGTCTGCAAATTTTCCCAGTCTAGAAACAAGGAGAGTGGCTCATAGCAAAGTAAGTGACCTTCCCCAAATATCACACGTATTTGTGAACAAAATATGGACAGGTCTTTAGAGTTCTGACTCCTAGTCTTCGTGTTATTTAAGCAACTCGTAACTCGTATGTCTATACCCAGTGTGCCCTGACCCAGGGCAGGCTTAAGTGAATGAACTTTGCATGTCATGACCTCCAGTTCAGCGGCAGCCAGAGACACAGACCTGTCCATCCACCCAATGCAGTAAGAAATGCTAACAAAGAAAATAGATTAGGAAAGGAAAATGTTTCCTTAAAAATAGAAAGTCATATGAATTTAAAAAGTAATAGGAAAACACAGCTTACCTGAAACTAATAGGAAAGTGAATACATTATTTAAAAAAAAAAAAATCTACAGACACAGACTACTTTACACCTATGTTTTAGTGGCCTTTAAGGACACTGATTATCCCTATTTTGTTTTAAAAAAAATCAGAGGCTACACATTAAAAGATGAACTATAGCAATACATTTTGTGAGTTTAATATGTTTAATATTCATGCATGCAAAGACAGTACAATGTAATATTAAATCAACAATGATCATAGATTCAAACAACTGATATACCAATAACAAGTTGTTTGATCCAAATAACATTGAAATTGTTTAAAATGGTAGCCTATTAATGAAATGCAGAACATTAATATTAAATTATTAATATCATATAAGTATCCCAAATATATGTAATGTAAAATACAAAACTTCAGTCCAAAATAACAAAAATGTCAAATATATAAAATCAACTGGAGAAGATATTCACAATGCATATAAAATAACAAGTTATAAAGATATATAAATTATATACATAAATACATAAATTACAAAATACATGGGAAATTCTTCAAATTATTAAGAAAAAAGCCAAACAATCTAGAAATCATGAATAAGAGATATTCACAGAGAATTTGCAGAAGAAATCCAAGAGGTCGATGAGTAGATTAAAAGAGTTTCTGCCATGTAACTTAAATGACATGCAATTTAAATTTATTTTCACACTTATTTGATTGCTGTTAATTATCGCATCTAACAGTAAAATATGTGGAGGAATTATCACACAAATTGACAGTTGACTGGAGTGTAAAAGGTGGAGGTGCAATTATCTTAAACCCAAAATATTCTAGTAAAATATTTACTTGAGAAAATATCGCCACATGCACAAGGATATGGGTTACATTAACAAAAGATTGGAAAGAAGCTAAGTATTCTTAAATAAACATTATATATATACATGTATATTTATATATATAAATTGCATATATATGATGTAATAAAATTTGGCAGTAGTTAACAATATATTAAACTGAATATATATATATTTCACTCAAAATATATATATTTGAGGGAACAAAGCATAAAAGAATGATATGTTCACTATTATAGCATATTTATATCAATTTTGAAAAATGGAACGTCTACATATTTTAATGATATGAAAGTCATTGTTGGTATATACTAAGAATCAAAAAATTTTAATATGTATTAAAGGTCTGAAGATCATAGACCATTTACAAAATTTGCAAAGTTTTCCAAATAAGTTACAGAAAAACTAAAAAAGGATTTACTACACCACAGATTATGACTGAAGTCCAAACATAATACTGTTGGTAATCCTGAATTCACAGCTCTCTTTCACAATTTGAATTTGTGAGCAAAAGACACCACTTACCTAAGTATAATAGGTGAATCCATTTACGTATGCATCCATTCCTACCACCAAAAATACTTAGATGTAAAAGAAATGGAAGTTATAGATTCTAGTGAAAAGAGAAGCTATTCTGAAAGTGAATGAGTACCTGTATATTTTACCTGTGGGAGATGTTGGACCTCAGGTTCATTATATGAGAATATCATTTGGATAAGTCATAATTAATGGATTAGTTTTTGTCTTCTACTTTTAAAAGCATAAAATTATTGATGTCCAAATTTACATGAAAATTGCATGCAATATGAATTATGTTCATTTATGAAATTATTAACTTTTTTTGAATGGATAAAACCAAAACACCTGTGCTGTCAAGTCAATTCTGACCCTACAGGATAGGCTTGCCCCATTGAGTTTCCAAGGAGTGGGTGGTGAGTTTGAACTGCCAACCTTTTGGTTAGCTGCCAAAAGCTTAACCACTGTGCCACCAGGGCTCCCTTAGAATGGATATATAAATTAAAACCAGCAGCATTGTTTAAGAACATAATACATAAAAGTTTAAATGTTGAGGGGGTTCTAAACTTAACGAGATGTAGGCACCATGATCCGGAATGCAAGTCATGATAATATAAATGATATGGCGATGGGTACAGTAGTATCTGTGGAGGCTGAAAGCCTAGTGTGTTTAGAGCACAGGCTGCATGTAAGTGTGGAATAGAGAATTTTTGCTTTTGTTTTTTCCCCATCAAACTTAGTTTTATTGGTTGTAATTTTTTTGAAACTTTTGAAATTTTAATTTGTCTTGATATTGAAGAAAATCATGTGAGAATCCATTAAGCAAATATCTAAAACACATGCAAAAGTAATAACTATAGGCATATCACCTCAATACCTACTAAAGTGCATAAACCTGAATTTCCTTCAATATAGAAATACCAAAAGGGTAAAGAACTCGGATTGCATAAGTAATATTTCATAACGCCATAAGTAAATTATGTGTGGCATACTGACAAATTATTAGAAAACAATAGAGGTATAATTTGTACCACTGTATATGTATGTTATCTAATTTTGTGTGAATAAAAAATAATGTATAGTAACAGCAGAGATGGATAGTAGTATGCTATGGCAAAAATCTTGTTTGTAAGTGAAAGATTAAAGTAGTAAGTAGTCCTCCAAGCCTGAGATTTCCCAAGTCATTTGATCAAGTTTTCATAAAGATATGTACAAGCTTCATTTTAAACAAATCTCATTTCTGCATCATTCTTACATCTTTCAGGCACCAGTAGAGCCATGGTCAATGCCAACGGCACCACAGGAATAAACTTCATTCTTCTAGGGCTCTTTAACCACACACAGATCCACCTATTCCTGTTTGCCATGGTGCTTATGATCTTCATCACCTCACTGATGGGCAACACCCTTATGATCATTCTCATTCATGTGGACCCTCAACTCCACATGCCCATGTACTTCCTGCTTAGCCAGCTTTCTTTCATGGACATGATGCTGGTCTCCACCATCGTTCCCAAAATGGCAGCCAACTACCTGATGCACACTAGGTCTATCTCTCCCACTGGCTGTGGAGTCCAGATCTTCCTTCTTCTCACTCTGGGAGGGAGTGAATTCTTCCTCTTAACGGCCATGTCCTATGACCACTATGTGGCCATATGTCACCCACTGCGCTACCCCATTCTCATGAGTCAGAAGCTCTGTTTACTCGTGACATCAGGTTCCTGGCTCCTGGGAGGGATCGATGGGCTGATGCAGGCTGGTGCCACTTTGAGCTTCCCTTACTGTCACTCACGGGAAATCAATCACTTTTTCTGTGAAGCACCATCACTGGTACGCCTTGCCTGTGCTGACACCACAATTTTTGAGTTTTTCATGTATTGTATGTCTGCTGCATTCTGATGCTCTTGATCCCTTTGTCTCTCATTTTGGCCTCATACAGCCTTATCCTGGCTGCAGTGCTCCGCATGCAGTCAGCTGGAGCGCAGAAAAAAGCCTTTAAGACCTGCTCCTCTCACCTGGTGGTTGTGGGACTCTTCTACGGCACCATCATGTTCATCTACATGAGGCTCAAATCTAACGGTTCAGAGGACCATGATAAGGTGGTCTCAGCTTTTTATACCATCTTCACACCTGTCTTGAACCCCCTTATATACAGTGTGAGAAACAAAGAAGTCAAGGGGGCCTTGAGGAGGTGGCTGGAAAAACATTTTATGTGATATCAATGCTGAGCATAATTTGCCAAAATGGCAGCAACCAAACTGGTTACAGGTTACGTTTCTAAAATATCGTTTTGCTATTTTGTTCATCCCATTTAAATTCTTCTTTTGTGTTGTATCAAGTTATTTTGCTCTTGCTTTGCCAATCTGGCTGCATTGTTCCTATATGATTATTTTTTATATATGGTAAATTAATTAAAAATTATATTTGTCCTCCTGTCATAACTTGCAGTGGTGTTTTTAGTCTGAAATTAGGGCTCTGACAATAAGTATGAGTGATTGAGTTTATAAATAGCATATGATACGTGTATAATTTGTATTTTTTGATAAATAATGGAAATCATTAATTTTGATGGGGATAATACCTTTTGAAAACAAAACGTAGATCCTAAATCACATAATAAAGATAAAATAAATTCACATGAAATAAGGACCCAATGTGACCATCAAACATAAAATACGTAAGAAGATATCAAGAAATATTTGCAAAATGTTGCTGTGGGAAGATTTGTTAAAGAAACTTCCAGACAGAATATAAAAATGCTAATTGGCTTTTCATGACCTATGTTAAAACGTAAGAGCAGAGAGATGAGCTGAAGAAAAAATATATTGTGTACAAAGGAGTCAGTACACAGTGGATTCAAAAATAAAACTTTCAGCGAAGAAGTCTCAAATTAAGAAAGGGCCTCAGGCCAAAGATCCAACACAAGTTGTGACTCTAAAATCATTTATTAAGGCTTCAGGACGATTTAAGACACAGTGCCTTAAATAAACATCCAAAGAGACAAAAGACCTTCTATAAATCTTGAGAGTCTTGTAGATTCTCTTTAGTTAAAAATATATAGGACTACTAAAATGTTTCAGGGCACTGTAGTGCAGCAGAGTCACAGGAAGCCCAAGGTTGGTAGTTGTGGGTTTTGTCTAATGGAGTAAATTCCAGTAAGATTCATGGAAAACTCACAATGTTTGCAAGCATGTTTTTCTGACAGAAATATCACTAGTTTGGTCTAAGGAGTAAGCTGATTGAGGTGACTACTCAGTTTTCTCATGGTAGAGCAAGGGTGACTCAGAAAGCAGAGGCAAAAATCATGTAGAGTAATTCCCAGAGAATCACACTGAATCTTAATTAAGGAGCTGGCCACAATTTCCACCAGAATTTTAGAATTGCAAGTGACTGTATGCTACCCCATTCCCTAATTTAAGAAATGTCTTAAGAGTAATTGTGTTGGTGCAATTATATAATCCCCATGCTGTGACAAAGAGAGAAACCAAGACTTCTAGTGCACATCCCCAGCTGAGAGCCCAGCCAAATTCAAAGCCATTTTTTTCAGTCCTTGGTGGCGCATCATGCAAATGTATCTTTCAGCTCCCAGTTGAGCCACTTCCACTGATGAAGCGTGGAGTAGAGATGAGCTGTCCCTGATGAAACCTGCTGAAATTGCAAATTCATTTGCAAAATAAATAATTGTTATTTTAAACTGCTGTGCTTTGTGGATACACACACACACACACACACACACACACACACACTGGAATAGTGCTCAGGTGAATATATGTGTTACCTAAAACCCATAATAAAGGTATCAACTACATTTGAATAAAAGGGGTTATAATTCTCTTTCCCTACTTCATATAATCTGGAACCATTGTTCTGAATATAATATTTTTATCTGTTTAGAATTATTTTATATTACAGAGAAGTCTTACCACTTTGGCTTTGATTAAAGTTTTAAGATGTTCTAGAAGTGAAAAATCAAAAACAATGTGGTTGAGGAAAAACCACTTAGATTTTTCTGTGAGAAGGCCGGGGTTGCCGTCTGGGATCAGTCAACTAAGAACAGGTACCTTGGGTAAGTTAGCTTCTCTGATATACAGCTATCCTGTCTGTAAAAACAGCATTCCTAAAATTAAAAATATATACATATAATCAAGATTAAATTTAAGTTAGTAATGTGAAAATAACATGACAGAGACTTCAGTGCCTGGAAACATGGCAGATGAGGTATCATAACCAACACACAGAGCTAGTTGAATAGATAGATAGACAGACTTGGAAACAGATTACAGGTATGTGGATCTAAGTTTTTCTTTCATGCATTAAAGAACTGCATATATATACCACAGACACACACATACACAAATAAAAACAGTAATTAGAAAAATAAGGCAGAAGGAAGTAGCTTCTTTACCAGAACATTAGTCAAAGGAAATAAAAAAACAATGCTGTATCAACTTTCATGGCTCTGTGTTTCATGGACAACAGGAGATAAACTACAAGGCCCCTAAAGGTGAGGATTCAGAAGAACTCTGAATAAACCAGGGAATGTAAGGGACAACACAATTCTGTCTGAGTTAGCTAGAAATTAACCTCCCAGCTCCTCAAGTAGGTCCAGGAAATCTGCAGAAAATTCTTTCTCAGTGAATGGCACCAAGTAGAGTGGCTGAGAACTCGGTCAAGAACTTGTAGGTCACATAAAAAGCCCATAATTGTCTGCTGGAGAGAGAGGTCCCATGGAGCAGCATTGCGGCACTAGACATGGGAGTGAAGAAGTATTCTTGGACATCCAGCCCAATAGGTTTTCAGATGACTCCAGCCAGTATCTGATTGCAACTTCAAAATGGACATTCTAGCAGAGAACCAACCCACTCAACCCAGAATCCTGGGGAGATAATAACTTATTGTTTTAAACTGCCAAGTTTCGTAGTGGTTTCTTAGACAGCAATAGCTGTGAAGATATGAGTTAAAATATATAATACCTTTTATTGTTTGAGTAGATGAAGTTGTAATAAAATTAGTTTTTGATTAATTAAGTGTATGGTACATTATCCTAGATTATCACTAAACATAAAAAAAGTAAAGTGCATATTGCCTTAAATGATACAAAGAAATTGTGAAATGCAAAAAATAATCAATCCAAAGAAGACACGAATGAGATGAAGGGGGGACACGGAGAAGATAGGTAACTAAAAATCACTACATTGAATAATATAAAGATTTTTTTAATTTAAAATAAAAACACTAATAAGCTGAAAAACACAAGTTTTTCAGCAAATGTAAATAGAAATGTTCCAAGCAAAGAATCTAGACTGGAGAAAACCTTTTAGTATTTTAAATTGTTATTCTTAGGTTCCTTCATGTCGATTCCTACTCAGAGTGACCTATGCGCATCGTAATGAAACACTGCCCCATTTCGCCCAACCTAACTATCATTTCTATGTTTGAGTCCATTATCGCGGCCACTGTGTTAATCCATCATTTTTTGCTGACCCTCTACTTCACTAAGCATGATGTCCTTCTCCAGGGACTGGTTCCTCCTTATAATATGCCCAAATTACATGGGACAAAATCTCGCCATCCTTGCTTCTAAGGAGCATTCTTGCTGTACTTCTTCCAAGACAAATTTGATCATTCTTTTGACAGTCCATTTTATATTCAATATTTTCCACCAGCACAGTGATTCTAAGGCATCGATTCTTCTTTGGTCTTCCTTACTCATTGCCCATCTTTCACATGCATAAGAGGCAACTGAAAATACAATAGCTTGGGTCAGGTGCACCTTAGTCCTCAAAGCGACGTTTTTGCTTTTTAACACTTTAAAGAGGGCTTTTGCAGCCAATTTGCCAAATGCAATACATCCTTTGATTTTTTGACTGCTGCTTCCATTGGAGTTAATTGTAGATCAAAGTAAAATTAAATCCTTGACAACGTCAGTATTTTCTCAGTTTATCATGAGGTTGGTTACTGGTCCAGTTGTGAGGATTTTTGTTTTCTTTATCTTGAGGTGTAATTCATACTGAAGGCTGTAGTCTTTGATCTTCATCAGCAAGTGCTTCAAGTCCTCTTCACTTTCAACAGGCAAGGCTGTGTGTTCTGCATATTGCAGGTTGTTTATGAGTTTTTCTCTAATGCTGATGCTGCCTTCTTCATATAGTCCATCTCAGATCATTTGCTCAGCATACAGATTGAATAAGTGTGGTGAAAGGATACAGTCCTGACACACATCTTTTCTGATTTCAAACTAAGCAGTGTCCCATTGTTGTGTTCCAATTGCTGCCTCTTGGTCTATGTAGAGAATCTGCATGAGCAAAATTAACTGTCCTGGAATTCCCACTCTTTGCAATGTTATCCAAAATTTCTTATGATCTACTCAGTCAAATGCCTTTGAATAGTCAATAATTAACACATAAAAATTTCTCTGTTCCACAGTCAGCCCCTGGCCTTGTTCTGACTGATGATATTGAGCTTTTCCTTTGTCTCTTTCCATAGATGTAGTCGTTTTGGTTACTGTGTATTCCATCTGGCGAGGTCCATGTGCATAGTCGCCATTTATGTCGGTGAAAAAAGGTATTATTAATGAAGAAGTCATTGGTCTCACAAAACTCTATCATTCAATCTCTGGCATTGTTTCTATCACCAAGGCCATATTTTCCGACTACCAATTGTTCTTCTTTGTTTCCAACTTTCACATTCCAATCACCAGTAATTACCAATGCATCCTGATTGCACGTTCAATCAATTTCAGACTACAGAAGCTGAAAAAATATTCAATTTCTTCAACTTTGTTCTTAGTGGTTACTGCCTAAATTTGAATGGTAGTCATATTAACTGGTCTTCCTTATAGGCCTATGGATATTATCCTATCACTGACAGCACTGTACTTCAGGATAGACCTCGAATTGTTCTTTTTGACCATAAATGTAACACCATTCCTCTTCAAGTTGTCATTTCTGGCGTAGTAGGCTATGTGTTGTCCGATTCAAAATGGCCAATACCAGTCCATTTCAGCTCACTAATGCCTAGGATATCGATGCTTATGTGCTCCATTTCGTTTTTGAAGATTTCCGTTTTTCCTAGATTCATACTTCGTATATTTCAGGTTCCAAGCATTAGTGGTATTTTCAATTGCCTCATATGCATGTGAAAGATGGACAATGAATAAGGAAGACTGAAGAAGAACTGATGCCTTTGAATTGTGGTGTTGGCAAAGAATATTTAATATACCAAAAGAACAAACAAATCTGTCTTGGAAGTGGTACAGCCAGAATGCTCCTTAGAAGCCAGGATGGTGATACTGCATCTAACATACTTTGGCCATGTTGTCAGAAGAGATCAGTCCCTGGAGAAGGACATCATGCCTGGTAAAGTACAGGGTCAGCTTAAAAGAGGAAGACCCTCAATGAGATGGATTGACACAGTGTCTGCAACTATGGGCTGAAGCATAACAACGAGTGTACGTATGGCACGGGACCGGACAGTGCTTCTTTCTGTGGTACATAGGATCGCTATGAGTCGGAAGCGACTCCACTGCACCTAATAACAACAACAATAAACATCTTTCTGGTATTCTCAGCTTTTAGCCAAGATCCACTGGACATCAGCAATTGTATCCCTCCTTCCGTGTCATTTTCTTTATTTTTTTTCTTTCAAATCAGGATTTTTCTATTTTAATATTTATTTAACCACAACTTATTTTTAAAAAAGAAAAGAAAAGAAAGGGAACATATATCTGTGTACCCAAAGCCTAGCACACAGAGCACATGTTTCTTGTAGATCAGAGTCATTATACATGGTTGTCTGCCCAATGGATCAGAATCAAGTCATACAGAAATACAGCTGTATATGGCTTCATTATGTCATATCTTCTTTGACAAGACAAGTGATGGGACTTACCGTTGTGCCAGTTGGGTAGTGCTCACATAGTTCATCTGAAGAGTTAGTGTTTCTTACTCTTTGGTCTGCCATCCCAATGATCCAGATCTTTCTTCATTATAATACCCTGATTCCATTATCCTTTGAAATCCTTCCACTGGCTATATACTTACATATTCACATTTATCTCTCTAGGTTTATAGTCTCAGTCTTCCTCAATACATTTAATCAATTAATATATAAAAACAGAACCACCGTGGCCAGAAGTAGAACTGAAGTTAATGTAACAGTGGTTAAGAATTTCAACCTAGGTTTACATTCCTACCCATTACTATCCACAGGACTCTGGATGTGATAATAGCACCTACTTCATGGGGTTAATACGGGCATGGAATGAGCAATGTATGAAAAGTACTTGGTACTGTTCCTGACAGTGCACAATAAATGTTGTAATTATAATTAACAATGCACATGTTATAATTGTTATTATGTGATAGCAATGATGGAAATAACAGTAATTCCCAAATGTTATCAGGTAGATATTTTCATTTTTCTCTTTTTTTTTTAAATTATGCTTTAGATGAAGATTTACAGAGCAAATTAATATCTCATTAGGCAATAAATACACATACTGTTTTGTGACATTGGTTGCCAACCCTACACCATGTCAACATTCTACCCTTGTCAACCTTGGGTTCCCCATTATCAGCTTTCCTGTTCCCTCCAGCCTTCTCATCCTTGCCCCTGGGTTGGTGTGCCCATTTAGTCTTGATTTGTTTTACGGGTCTGTCTAAATTTTGGCTGAAGGGTGAACCTTCGGAGTGACTTCAGTACTGATTTAAAAGGACACTTAGGGGCCATACTCTCAAGGTTTCTCCAGTCTCTGTCAGACCAGTAAGTATGGTCTTTTTTTGTAAGTTATAGTTTTGTTCTGCATTTTTCTCCAGTTCTGTCCTGGACCCTCCTCTATTGTGATCCTTGTCAGAGCAGTCGTTGGTGGTAGCTGGGCACCATCTAGTTATGCTGGACTCAGTCTGGTGGAGGCTGTGGTAGTTGCGGCGCATTAGTTTCCACATCCTTTTCTGAATCGGCTTGAATTTCTGGCAGTTTCCTGTTGATATACTGCCGCAGCCATTTTTTAATTATCTTCAGCAAAATTTTACTTGAGTGAAATTTTAAGGAGGCATATTTAAATATAAAGACAAAGAATATATGAAATTTAAAAGGTCAAAAAGATACGTAAGACAAATATTAATTAAAAGGAAATATGGTTTAGCTATAAAATATTAAACAAAGCAGATTTTAAGAAAAAAAAAAACTCTAGATATGAAGATGCTCACACACACCATATAAGACAGGCTCTATTTTTTTTTGGATTATTAGCTTGGAGTCCTGGTGGTGCAGTGGTTAAAAGCTGACACTTATCAAAATGTTGGCAGCTCAAATCCACCAGCTGCTCCTTGAAAACCCTACAAGGCAGTTCTGCTTCGCCCTATAGGGTTGCTATGAGTTGTAATTGACTCAACATGATTGGTTTTTATTTTTTCATATTAGCCAGCATGTTTTGTAATGCTCCTTGGTTTTCAGATACTTTCACTGACTTTATTTGACTCTATACCAAGGAGAACTACATTTCCCAAGATCCTTTGCCAGCATATTTCTTGTAGGAAATCACAATGTAAGACTGTCAGAAGATTAGAAAGGCTATAGGACAGAAGTCAGCAAATTTCTCCTTCTCTCTTTCCCCACTTCAACTATAGTTCCTGGAAGTAACCGTGGCTCGCCATGATTTCACTTTGAATAAATAGCCACTCTCTTCATGGTTTCAAATATTGTCTGCTGGTCCTCACCTTGGTTCTGGGTTCTGCATGAGGGCCCCACCCATGGGGTCCTGGAAGCCATCTTGTCCTGCTGTTTGACGGTTTCCTGGGTGTTGGGAGCCACATACTGATGGGAGTCTCTAGGTTGATTCAGCTTCCCTTGTTTGGTTCCTTCATTCCTTCATCTCCTATTGAAGTACTTATCTGAATTCTGTTCTCTCTTTTGAAATAAGTAGTGATCTCTCTCCTGATAACTGATTTTTAGATGAGGAAATTAGGCTTAGAAAAAAGTTTTTGAAAGAGACAACCTACTGGAGACATTTTCTTCTCATGATGATGGAAGAAACAATAGAGAAATACGAAAATATAATATCGCTGAAACTCTAGGCTTGGAAGTGGTATACAGACACTTTCAGCCACATGCTATTGAGCAAAGTTTATCAAATCACTAGGTTAACGCGTGATGGAGTGAAGAAGTGTGCTCCTCATGTGATCAGCAGAAGGCAGTAAATACTTGTCAAATGATAGTCTCTTTATCACAGACTCCAAACACCATGGGCAGAAAGTTAGTTGAAAAAACTCTTTAGCAACCATAAGAGTATATTCCACAATTATCATGGCAGATAGGAAACCCTGGTGGCGTAGTGGTTAAGTGCTATGGCTGTTAACCAAAAGGTTGGCAGTTCGAGTCCACCAGGCGCTCCTTGGAAACTCTATGGGGCAGTTGTACTCTGTCCTATAGGGTCGCTATGAGGCAGAATCGACTCAACAGCAGTGGGTTTTTTGGGGTTTTGCATCATGGCAGATAAGGCAATATGAATCTTTTAAAAAGCATATCTCAGAGAGAAGATCCAGGGGCTATGCTATCAAAAAAATGAATGTGAAAACTACTCCAAGGAGGCAGAAAAGTGGCCTTATCAGTGACTATTCCTCATCAGAAATATAGTGGGCCTTTAAATGTCTGCCTAATGGAATTTCAGAATTTCTGGGGACCCACGATTCCTGTGGATATCTCATTCTTTCTTTCCTAATACCAGTGTTTATTTCCGTTATCCTGTCCCTGTCCAACCAAGACATGCTGGATATTTGGATAACTGGGAAATTTAGATAATTCACAGGTCATCAGATAAAAGATGGACCTTATTGGTGACTGCTTATCACCAAGAGATCCTGGGCTTTGAGCTTATTCCATGACTGAACGGGACATTTGGTTGTCTCCTTTGGAGAGGAGTTGGGACCCAGAAGGGTGAACTACTTGATTAGGAATGTTGGTTAATCATCTGATCTTCATCCTTCCTGGCTCAAGTTTAGATTGCACTTCCCTTTTCTTTGAAGTTAGGTGTGGACTGTGAAACATTAGTGCAAGTGACATGCATAACCCATGGCAAGAATTTGGAGCCAGCGAGTGAAATTCCATGTTCTTTACGTCTCGGAAACTATGGGGCAGTTCTACTCTGTCCTATAGGGTCGCTATGAGTCGGAATCGACTCGACGGCACTGGGTTTTGGGTTTTACACCTTCCATAAATTGCTGTTGCTTCACAATGAGGGAAGCACCATCAGCCTGTGTCCCTGAGGGAGGACAAATCCCAAGATAACATGCAGCGTGATCCAGAAATCCACTATTGTGGTTTTATGATAGAGATTTTTTTTTAATCACTGGTGTTATACTACAGCATAAACTAGAATATTATAACTAATTGCCCACATTCTAGACAAAAATTCATGTTTGTGATTCCACTCATCTAAAATTAACAAAATCTTGTCATTCCAGTGAGAAATTTGGGAATGTAGCTAAGTACACAGAGGGTAAAATTTCAGTGTTGAAGGGGAATTAGATTTGTGTATAAGTGGTAAAGACCAATGTTAAAATAATTTGGTAGTTTTTAAAATTTTTTTCAAACAAAATAAGACATAGACTCTGAAGTAACCCAATCTTCAAAAATACTGATATAGGATAGATGGAAATTACATAGGGGAATACAAAATAAATTCTTTTGTTCTTCTCATATTTTATAGAATAATCTCAGAAATCATACTTTTCATTAAGATTTCTGCCATTTTATTTTCATATCAAAAATATTTGAAAGGTAAAAATAAATATATCCTTCCAGCTTTCAAAAATAATCACTGAGTGTATCACAATAAACTGTTCTCTTAATTTGTTTTATTTCTGGGAGTATGCAATAAAATTGCCAAGGAAAACAATAAGGCATCAGTCAATATACTGGATTATGCAATGCTGAGTATATTCCTCAGCCTCCCTCAGAGGGTGCACATGACCCCTTCCCTCACGAAAGTTGTTCTCACTTGTAAATTACTTTCACAGAAAAACAAACAAATATTTCTAATGCTAAGAAAACGTGGCTGTAGGCATCAGATGATAGTGGGTAAAAAAAAAAAAAAAAGTGGGTAGAGCATCAAAAATCAGAAAAAAAGTATTTCGTTTTTATTAGATGAAATAAATTTCTAAATGTTCACCATCACTACTCATTTTTCTTTTGGTATCTGGAGACCATAAACATCACTATTCATGGCACCATGACCTGCACAGTGACTAATAAATGATAAGTGTTTGATAACCTAATTGTTGACCTAAATAATATGTAAATTGATGGCTATATTTTCTTTTTTTATGTAGCATAAAGTAAGTTCCCTAAAACCCGTTGCCATCGAGTGGGTTCTGACTCCGACCAACCCTACACGACAGAGTAGAACTGTGCCATAGGGTTTCCAAGGAGTACCTGGTGGATTTGAACTGCTAACCTTTTGGTTTGCAGCTGTAGCTCTTAACCGCTATGTTACCAGGGTTTCCAAAGTGAATCCACGGTCTTATATCAAAACTTGCTACTACATTCTGTAAATTGTATTTCCAGGCTTGGAGTGGATAAGAAAAGAAATTATAAACAAGAAATTTAAACATGGACTCATTGAGAAAAAATGTATATATATATATATATATAGTCCAAGCAAATGAATTATTTGCAAGGGAAAAAGAATTAATATTTTGTTATAAAAGCTATGATTGGCAATAAATTTACTTTAAGTGAAATCATAATAGCAAGATATAAAATTGTTCTAAATTGAAATTTTTAAGCTTATTTTAAAAATCATAAACAGAGTGAGGGTAATGGGGAAGTTATGGTATATGGAAGCTTTTCAGAAGTAAATATTTAGCAAATGTGTATGGATAACAATTCTTTTTTTTAATATTAAGTATTCTTTTTATTGTGCTTTAAGTGAAAGTTTACAATTCTAGTAAGTTTCTCATACAAAAACTTATACAGACATGGTTAAGGTGATCCTAGTTGCTCTCCCTACAATGTGACAGCACTCTCCTTCTTTCTCCCCTGTGTATTTCCTGTGTCCATTCATCCAGTTCCTGTCCCCCTCTGCCTTCTCATCTCGCCTCCAGAGAGGCTTTACCCACACAGTCACAATGTGTCTACTTGAGCTAAGAAGCACAATCCTCACCAGTTTCATTTTATGTCTTATAGTCCAGGTCTAATCTTTGTCTGCAGAAGTGGCTTCAGAATGGTTTTAGTTTTGGGCTAACAGAGAGTCCAAGGGCCATGACCTCTGGAGCCCTTCCAGTGTTCAGTCAGACCATTTAGCCTGGTCTCTTTTACTAGAATTTGAGGTCTGCATTCCACTTTTCTCCTGCTCCATCAGAGATTCTCTGTTGTGTTCCCTTAGAGTGCAGTCATTGGTGGTAACCGGGCACCATCTAGTTATTTCCTTGAGTCCTTGGTGTTCTTCATTCTCCTTTGCTCCAGGCGGATTGAGATCAATTGATGCATCTTACATGGCTGCTTGCTAACTTTCAAGACCCCAGACACCACTCATCAAAGTGGGATGTGGAATACTTTCTTAATACGATTTGTTACGTCAGTTGACCTAGATGTCCCCTGAACCATGGTCCCCAGGCCCCCACCCTTGCTACTGTGTCCCTCGAAACTGCTTAGCTTTTGGATTAGTCCAGTTGTGCTGACTTCCCCTGTATTGTGTGTTGTCCTTCCCTTCACCTAAAATGATTCTTGTCTACTCCGTAATTAGTGAATATCCCTCTTCCTCCTTCCCCATTCTCGTAATCATCAAAGAATGTTTTCTTCTGTGTTTAAACCTTTTCCTGAGTTCTTATAATAGTGGTCTCAAGCAATATTTGTCCTGTGACTGACTAATTTCAATCAGCATAATGCCTTCCAGATTCCTACACATTATGAGATGTTTCATGGATTCATTGTTTTTCTCTATTGTTGCATCGTATTCCATTGTGTGAATATACCATAATTTGTTTATCCATTTATCCATTGGTGGGCACCTTGATTGTTTCCATCTCTTTGCTATTGTAACAGTGCTGCAGTGAACATGGGTGTGCATATATCTACTCTTGTAGGGCTCTTATTTCTCTACACTATATTCCAAGGACTGGGATTGCTGGATCGTATGGTACGCCTATCTTTTTAAGGAAACGCCAAATCGATTTCCTAAGTGGTTGTGCCATTTTACATTCCCACCAGCAGTGTATAAGTATTCCAGTCTCTCCACAACCTCTCCAACATTTATTATTTTGTGTTTTTTAGATTAGAGCCAGCTTCGTTGTGGTAAGATGGTATCTGATTGTAGTTTTGATTTGCATTTCTCTAAAGGCTATTGATCATGAGCGTTTCCTAACGTAGCTGTTAGCCGCCTGAACGTCTTATTTGGTGAAGTTTCTGTTCATACCCTTTGCCCATTTTTTAATTGGTTTATTTGTCTTTTTGTTGTTGAAGTTTGGCAGTATCTTGTAGATTTTAAAGATTTACACACTGATCGGATTTGTTGTAGCCAAATTTTTTTTTCCCAGTCTATAGGTAGTCTTTTTACTCTTTTGGTGAGGCCTTTGGATGAGGATAAGTGTTTCATTTTTAGAAGCTCCCAGTTATCGACTTTACCTTCCAGTGTTTGTGCATTGTTGGCAATGTTTTGTATACTGTTTATGCTATGTTTGAGGGCTACTAGAGTTCTTCCTATTTTTTCTTCCATGATCTTTATCATTTTAGATTTTATATTTAGGTCTTTGATCCATTTTGAGTTAGTTTTTCTGCATGGTGTGAGAGGTATGGGTCTTGTTTCATTTTTTTGCAGATGGGTATCCAGTTATTCCAGCACCATTTGTTAAAGAGACTGTCTTTTCTCCATTTAATGGACTTTGGGCCTTTGTTAAATACAAGCTGCTCATACGTGGATGAATTTATGTCTCAATTCTCAATTCTGTTCCATTGGTCTATGTACCTGCTGTTGTGCCAGTACCAGGCTGTTTTGACTACCCTGGTGTTGTAATATGCACTAAAATCAGGTACTGTGAGGCCTCCCACATTGTTCTAATTTTTCAGTACTGTTTTACTTATTTAGGGCCTCTTCCCTTTCCATATGAACTTGGTGATTTGTTTCTCCATCTCATTAAAAAATGCCATTGGAGTTTGGATCAGGCTTGCATTTATCTATAGATTGCTTGGAGTAGAATAAACATTTTCACAATCTTGAGTCTTCCCACTGAAGAACAAGGTATGTTTTTTCACTTACGTAGGTCTCTTCCGGTTTCTTGCAGTAGTGTCTCATAGTTTTCTTTGTATAGGTCTTTTATGTCTCTGGTTAGATTTGTTCCTAAGTATTTAATCTTCTTGGGGCTATTGTAAATGGTATTCATTTCATGATTTCCTCTTCGACTTTCTCTTTGCTCATATAGAGGAATCCAACTGGTTTTTGCATGTTTATCTTGTATCCTGATACTTTGCTGAAATCTTCTATTAGTTCCAGTAGTTTTCTTGTGGATTCTTTAGGGTTTTCCGTGTATAAAATCATATCATCTGCAAATAGAGATAGTTTATTTCTTCCTTACCAATTTGGATGCTTTTTTTTTTTTTTTTTCCCTAGACTAATTGCTCTGGCTAGGACCTCCAGAACAATGTTGAATAAAAGTGATGATAAAGGGCATCCTTGTCTGGTTCCCGTTCTCAAGGGGAATGATTTCAGACTCACTCCATTTAGGGTGCTGTTGGCTGTTGGCTTTACATAAATGTCCTTTATTATGTGGAGGAATTTTCCTTCTACTCCTATTTTGCTGAGAGTCTTTATCATGAATGGGTGTTGGACTTTGTCAAATGCCTTTTCTGCATCAACCCATAAGACCATGTGGTTCTTGTCTTTTATTTATATGATGGATTACATTGATTGTTTTTGAAATGTTAAACCATCCCAGCATACCTAGTATGAATCCTACTTGGTCAAGGTGAATTACTTTTTCAATATGTTGTTGGCTAGAATTTTGCTGAGGGTTTTTGTGTCTAAGTTCATGGGGAATATTGGTCTGTAATTTTCTTTTTTTGTGGTGTCTTCACCTCGATTTGTTATGACGGTTATGCTGGCTTCATAGAATGAGATTGGGAGTATTCCATCCTTTTGTATGTTCTGAAATACCTTTAGTAGTAGTGGTGTTAACACTTCTCTGAAAGTTTGGTAGAATTCTCCAGTGAAGTCATCAGGGCCAGGGCTTTAATTTATTGGGAATTTTTAATTATCTTTTCAATTTCTTCTTTTGTTATAGGTTTATTTAGCTGTTCTACATCTGTTTGTGTTAGATTAGGTAGGTAGTGTGTTTCTAGAAATTTATCCAATTCTTCTAGTTTTCAAATTTGTTGGAGTACAATTTTTCATAATATTCTGTTATGATTCTTTTAATTTCAGTTGGGTCTGTTGTAATATTGCCGATCTCATTTCTTATTCGGGTTATTTGCTTTCTCTCCTATTTTTCTTTTGTCCATTTGGCCAATGGTTTATCGATTTTGTTGATCTTTTCATAGAACCAGCTGTTGGTCTTGTTAACTCTTTCAATTGTTTTTCTTTTCTCTATTTCATTTAATTCTGCTCTAATTTTTATTATTTTGTTTCTACTGGTACCCGAGGACTTCTTTTGCTGCTTTCTTTCTATTTCTTTGAGTTGTAGGGATAATTCTTTGATTTTGGCCTTTTCTTCTTTTGGATGTGTGCATTTATAAATTGACCTCTGAGCACTGTTTTGCTGTGTCCCACAGGTCCTGGTAGGAAGTGTTTTCATTCTCATTTGATTCTACGAATTTCTTTATTCCACCCTTAATTTCTTCTATAACCCAGTAGTATTTCAGCAAGGTGTTGTTCAGTTTCTGTGCGTTTGGTTTTTTTTTCACTTGCTTTATGTTATTGGCTTCTACTTTTACGGCTTTATGGTCAGAAAAGATGCTTTGAAATATTTTGATGTTTTGGATTCTGTTAAGACTTGCTTATGACCTAATATGTGGTCTATTCTGGAGAACGTTCCATGTGCATTGGAAAAGAAAATATGCTTGTCTGCCGTTGGGTGGGGTGTTCTGTATGTGCCTATGAGATCAGGTTGGTTGATTGCGGCATTTAGACTTTCACTATCTTTATTTAGCTTCTTTCTGGATGTTCTGTCCTTCACCAAAAGTAGTGTGTTGGAGCCTCCTACTGTTATTGTAGAGCTGCCCATCTCTGTTTTCAGTGCTTTTAGAGTTCATTTTATGTATTTTGGAGCCCTGTCATTGGCTGCACAAAAGGGTCCTTCCTTATCCTTTGTGGTAGATTTTACTTTAAAGTCTATTTTGTTAGAAATTAATATTGCCACTCTTCTTTTTTTGGTTGTTGTTTGTTTGGTATCTCTTTTCCATCCTTTGAGTTTTAGTTTGTTTGTATCTTTATGTCTAAGGTATGTCTCTTGTAGGCAACATATAGGCAGATCTTGTTTTTTTAATCCATTCTGCCACTCTCTGTCTCTTTATTGGTGCATTTAGTACATTTACATTCAGCGTAATTATGTCTAGGTATGAGTTTAGTGCTGTCATTTTGATGCCTTTTTTTTTGGTTGTTGACAGTTTCTTTTTTTCACTGAATTTTCTGTGCTGAGTAATTTTTCTTTATTAAGTAATTTTATCTTTTCCTCTTTTCCAGTGTTGTTGCTTTTGTTTTTGCTGTCTTCATGTTTTTCTTTTTTATTATTATTTTGATGTGCAGGATTGTTATTTTCCTTTGTGATTACCTTGATAAATTTACCCGTATTTTCATACTCCATATGAAAGATCTATGACTATATCTTTTAGTCCTTCTTTTTTGAGTTAATGTTGTCATCTTTTACTTCATGATGTCTGTTTCCCTGTTCTGAGCGTTTTAGCTTTGATTTAGTTTTGTGATTTCTCTGTCTTGAATGATATCTGGTTTCCCTGTCCTCTGTTCTTGTCTTGGATTGTTATCTGATGTTATTGAGTTTCTAACTGGAGGATTTCCTTTAGAATTTCTTGTAATTTTGGTTTGGTTTTGGCAATGTCCCTCAACTTCTGTTTATCTGGAAATGCCATAATTCACCTTCATATCTGAGACAGTTTTGCTGGATATATAATTCTCGGCTGGCAATTATTTTCCCTTTAAGTCTTTATATATGTCCTCCCATTGCCTTCTTGCCTGCATGGTTTCTGCTAAGTAGTCCGAGATTAGTCTTACTGACTGTCCTTCACAGGTGACTTTTTGTTTATCCCTAGCTGCTCTTAAAATTCTCTTTATCTTTGGTTTTGGCAAGATTGACTATAATATGTCTTGATATCTTTCTCTTGAGATCTACCTTCTGTGGGGTTAGATGAGCATCTTGGAAAGATATCTCGTCTTTCATGATATCTGGGAGGTTTTCTGCCAACAAATTTTCCACAATTTTCTCTGTATTTTCTGTTTTTCCTCCCTGTTCTGGTACTCGGATTACTTGTAGGCTATTTCTCTTGATAGAGTCCCACATGATTCTTAGGGTTTCTTCATTTCTTAAAATTCTTTTATCTGATTTTTCTTTGAATATATTGGTGCCAAGTATTTTATTTTCAGTCTCACTAATTCTGACTTCACTTTCCTGAATTCTGCTCCTTTGACTTTCTACTGAGTTGTCTAATTCTGAAATTTTATTGTTGATCTTCTGAGTTTCTGACTGCTCTCTCTCTAAGGATTCTTGAAGCCTATTAAATTTTTCGTTATTCTCTTGAATAACCTTCTTAATTCCCTCAACTGCTTTATCTGTGTGTTCCTTGGCTTGTTCTGCATTTTGCCTGAGCTCTTTTTTTTCTTTCCTGATATCTTGAAGAGTTCTGTATATTATTATTTTGTATTCTATCTCTGGTAATTCTAGGAATATATCTTCATCTGGAAGATTCCTCAATTCTTTGCTTTGGAAGCTTGCTGACATGATCATCGTCTGCTTCTTTATGTGATTTGATATTGACTGTTGTCTCTGTATGTTTGCATACTGTGTCCTAGCTTCTTGCTTTGTTTTGTTTTGAAATACTTAATAGGCTGCTCAAATTAGTTGGTTTGATTAATGGAGCCTTTGAAGCTCTAATGTCCTGTCACCAGATGGCTAGAGCTGTTATCAGATATATGAGCCTAGAAGTCCATTCAGTTTTCTTGTAAGGATTCAGCTCAGATTTCCAGGTAGTTAGTCACCAAGTGTGTGGTGTAGGCTCTCACCTACTGTCTTTGAGGAGCAGTGGTGATTGGTGTATGCACAGGTCTCTTGTTGCATCAGGTGGTCACACTCTGAGCAAGGTAGGGGGTTGACAACCTTTCCCTGAGTGTTTGTGAGGAAGACATGTCCCTGTTCTCTAGAATGCACAAGTGGGTGGGCTCTGCAGCCATACCATTGACACCCGATACTTTTAACTGTAAGGACTGGGAGACACCACTTATCCTTGTACCCCTGACATGGGTGGCTAGGTGGTGCAGGTGGAGCCACCAGTCCTCAGGCCCCTGATTTGGGTAGGTGAGGACCGTGCTTATTAGAGCAGTGTCAAGCATCAAGAACCCACCTTGCCACTGCACAGCTGAAACCATTAAAGTCAGACCTTAGGCCACACACCCTTGCACTGTAACAAGAACCCAGCTCCTGATATGGGCCACACAGTTCTATGCAGGGGTGAAAGCCATTCAAAGTCTATGGTCCACTTGTGCCTGGACAGGAGCTGCTTCTGCCCTGAGTTTCCAGCTTAGAGGAGCCATCAGATTATTTTTTCCCTGTTAATTTGCTCCTTCTCCAATGGCTCTGGTTGCCTGCCAGGACCTATCTCAGGCCCAGGGAAATCGAATGTCACTGAAGCCAGCTTGGGGGCCTGGGACAGAGGGTGAGGGATCAGATAAATGGGAGAGAGTTCTTTTGAAAGGGGAGGTATTTGATCTGTGCAGTGAATTAAATGCTAGCACTTATGCCGAGAGCGCTGTTCTTCTCTGATTCTGGAGGCATGAGTAGACTCTGTGCCACTGGCTCTCTGTGGCTGGGGAAACCGTGCACAGAAAGCTACTGCCAGCCCTTCTGCAGTCACACCAGCAGATCAGGGATGAGGGGCGCTGGTTCCCACTGAGTTAGGTCCGGCAACTTCTTGCTGCTTCTGAACCGTATCTCCCTCCCTCTGTTGCTAAGTCCAATTTCTTAACTTTGCCTTTGATGTTCAGGGCTCCTAGCTTGTCATATATATAATCAATTTACTTGTTTTTTCAGGTCTTTGTTGTAAGAGGGACTATCAGAAGCATCTGACTACTCCACTATCTTGGCCCTGCCTGCATCTGATGCATTCTTGTCTAGCTATATTTGATAGATACTTTTCTAGGTTAGAACATAAGTTTTCCTCATGCTTTCAAAGTAGACATTATGTTCTCATGCCTGACTGATGGAAATTCACAGTCATGGGAATTCTTTCCTTTTTTTTTTTTTTTGATTCAAAAAATCCTCTTATAAAATGTAATGAAGAAAAGTATGTAAAATTGTTTATTTGCATTTTATGAATTCCTAACTTGGATTATTTCTAGCATAAATATAAATATTGAAAACAACTGCAAATATATCATCACAAAGTTTCACAATCCATATTTGCAACAATGGTTGAGGGCACCTGCTTTCCCTTGGACCATTTCTATTACTATTTTTAAGTCTTCCAATAGCTGATAAACCATTTGGAAAAATGATGAATTCCAGCTGCCATTTTAATTTAAATTTATTTTTTAGTGAAATTAGATAAATTTCCATGAATATATTAGTGCCTTCTTATCTTCTACTGGACTCTCCTGACATATATTTTGCTCATTTTTATACTTTTATGTTGATTTGAGGAGTGCTATAGGAAACCCTGGTGGCATAGTGGTTAAGAGCTATGACTGCCAGTCAAAAGGTTGGCAGTTTGAATCCACCAGGTGCTCCTTGGAAACCCTATGGGGAAGTTCCACTCTGTCAAAATTGACTCAATGACTTGGTTTATATGTATCATAAAGACAGGAAAGAAAGAAGAGACCAAAATGGATGTCAAAAGAGACTTCGAAACTTTCTCTAAAATATCCGGTAGCTAAAGGGAATAGAAGAAATTAAGAAGTAGAAGAGCTGAACAGAAGATTCAAAGGGCAGCTTGAAAGACAAAATAAAATATTATAATGAACTGTGCAAAGATCTGGAGCTAGAAAATCAAAAGGGAAGAAAACTCTCAGTATTTCTCAAGCCAAAAGAACTGAAGAAAAATTCAAGCTGCAAGTTGCAATATTGAAGGATTCTATGGGCAAAATATTGAACAGCTCAGGAAACATCGAGAGAAAGATGGAAGGAATACGCAGAGTCATTATACCAAAACTAATTGGCCAATGTTCAACATTTCAGGATGTAGCATATGATCAAGATCCAATGGTACTGCAGGAAGAAGTCCATGCTACGCTGAAAGGCATGGCAAAAAACAAGGGTCCAGGAACGGATAGAATACCAATTGAGATGTTTCAACAAACAAATGCAGCACTGGAAGTGCTCACTTGTCTATGCCAAGAAATTTGGAAGAGAGCTACCTGGCCAACCAACTGGAAGAGAGCCAATATATATGCCTATTCCCAAGAAAGGAGGTCCAATCAAATGCAGAAATTCTTGAACAATATCATTAATATCACATACAAGGAAAATTTTGCTAAAGATCATTCAAAAGTGGCTGTAGCAGTGTATTGACAGGGAACTGCCAGAAGTTCAAGATGAATTCAGGAGAGGATATGGAATGAGGGATATCATTGCTGATGTCAGATGGATCCTGGCTGAAAGCAGAGAATACCAGAAAGATGTTTACCTGTGTTTTATTGACTATGCAAAGACATTCGACTGTGTGGATCATAACCAATTACGGATAACATAGCAAAGAATGGGAATTTAGAGCACTTAATTTTGCTCATGAGAAACTTGGACATAGATCAAGAGGCAATCGTTCCGACAGAACAAGGGGATACTTAATGGTTTAAAGTTAAGAAAGATGTGCATCAGGTTTGTATCTTTTCACCATACTTATTCAATCTGTACGCTGACCAAGTAACCTGAGAAGCCAGACTGTATAGAAGAATTTGGCATCAGGATTAGAGGAAGACTCATTAACAACCTGTGATATGCAGATGACAAGACGATGCTTACTGAAAGTGAAGAGGACTTGAAGTACTTAGTGATAAAGATCAAAAACCACAGCCTTCATTATAGATTACACCTCAACATAAAGAGAACAGAAATCCTCACAACCAGACCACTAAGAAACGTCATGATAAAAGGAGAAAATATTGAACTTGTCAAGGATTTCATTTTACTTGGAGTGACAATCAAAGCAGCATTCAAGAAATCAAATGACATGTTACTTTAGGCAAATCTGCTGCAAAAGACTTCCTTAAAGTGTTAAAAAGCAAAGATGTCACTTTAAGGACCACGGAGTGCCTGATCCAAGCCATGGTGTTTTCAACTGCCTTATATGTGTGTGAAAGCTGGACAAGGAGTAAGGAAGATCAAGGAAGAGTTGGTGCCTTTGAATAATGGTTTTAGTGAAGAATATTTAATGTACCGTGGACTGCCAAAAGGAGAAAAAAAATCTGTCTTGGAAGAAGTACAGCAAGAATATCCTACTGAGCAGTTACATCTCTCTTATAGGGTTGCTGTAAGTTGGAATCAACTCAATAACAATGGGTTTCATTTGGTTTAAGTGGAGTTCAAGGAAAAAATGTTTTATATAAATATCACAAAATACATTTCCTAAATCTAAATTGATAATTTAGATTTAGGAAATGTATAAATTTTGTTGCATTTTTTATTTATGAGAAAATTTGTAACTCTTCAGGGTTATACTTTATCTATATTAATGGGGTGCCAATTATACTTTCTGAGCATTCTTTTTAGTTCATATGATTTTTCAGTTGAGTCTAATAGTGTTTCAGGTTGATTATATCATACGTAAATATCATTCGTTTTTGCTAGCTTTTCAAAGGTAAGATATTTTTGGTTCCAGTGTTGTTTGCCATGATATCCAGGTCTACAGTTTCCAAGAAAAATGTTCAGTATTTGATCCTTAATGTTTGATTGTAACATTGATGGAAAACATTAACAGTGTTTTATTTTCCATTTAAACTACGTATGCATTTTATCATATTACAGATTTTTTTCTGCCTCTTCTAGACTATCAAAAAAAATTAGTATGTTTGTATTTAGTGTTCTATGGGAATTTGCATTATTTTTTACCAAAAATGTTTATCCCCCACTTATGTGATGTCAGGGTTTTTCTCTAATTTGGAGTCATCATTGACTTCTCTCTTTCTCTAACATCTTATATACAACACTTTCTGTTGGTTGTATCTTCAGAATAGATTCCATATCTGCCCACTTCTAAATTACTCCCTTGCCAACACCCTGGGCCTGACTGCCATTACAGCTTGCTCAGACACTGCAAGGGCCTCCTAACTGCTCTCCCAACCTTCAATTTTTCCCTCTAGAGTCTAATCAGACAACAACCAGGGGGAAGTTCTTAAAACATTACTCAGGTGACATGTCTCTCTGATCAAATCTTTTCAAAGATTTTAAATAAATCCAAGTCCTTTAGGCTGCCATGATAGTCTTTTGGACATATCTCTCACCTCACTACAGAGCACCCCTCTCTCCCTTGATTTCTGTTGTGCATCCTCCTTGTTTTGTTTCATTGCCTCCAGGCTTTTGGACTGGGGTTGGTTCTCTCTCCTAGCATTTTTTTCTTTTTTTTTGCATATTTTCCTGTTGGTTGTCTCTCCCCTTTCTTTCAGATCTCTGCTCAGATATCACTCTTAAGAAAGGACTTTGCTGACCAACTAATTTAACCTATAAATTAACATTCTACTTCAATGCCTTGCTCATTTTGTAAGCATTAGCATTACTTTGAATTTTACTGTATCTCTATTTGTATATGCATTTTTTGTGTACTTCTACATTGGAATGCAAGTTTCTGATGGGCAGAGATTTGTCTGATGGTTTACTTCTGTTTCTATGGGACCTGAAACAGCAGTTGACAAACAATATGCACTTACTTAATATTTTTTAATGAATGGATTATTGTACTGGTCCTATTGTAGGGCCATCTTAGGAATTTTGTAATTACAAATATACGTTTAAAATGCAGTATCTTTTTTATCTACTGACAGCATTCATTTTCTGGGATTTGATTTATGGTATTAAATAATATGCATAAGTGAGGCTTGTCCAACTTTATATTTTTGTTCTTTTTATCAAATGTTTCAGTGATAATGCCATAAATATTCATGATATATTGATAACAATTTCTGATAACAATTAAGTAGCAACTACAATATACCAAGCAGTGTTCTACACATTTTGTTTGTAATAAGTCACTTAACTTTCACAGGGAGTCCCTAGTTGCACTAAAAAAAAAAAAAATTTTTTTTTTTTTTTTTTGCTGTTAACCAAAATATTTGTGGCTTCAGTCTGCCCAGAGGCACCTCAGAAGAAAGACCTAGTGATCTACCTCCAAAAGGTCACAGCAATTGAAAGCCCTACAGAGTATGGGTTTGCCATGAGATGAAATCAGTTGGATGGCAACTAGTCAATCCTCACAACATCAAAACCTATTACTTCTATTGAATCTGTTACTGTTATTACTGCCATTGTACAGATGACAAAGTTGAGGCTCAGAGAGGTTAAGTAACTTGTTCTTGGTCATGCAACTAGAATTCATATGATTATTATTAATCACACGGTTTTGTTCTATTTTATATTCTCCATTGTCTAAACAGAAGCATCACAAAAGGGGGGCAGAGGAGGGCACATGCCCCAGGGTCCAAGTCCAAGGGTGCAGCAGACAAGGTACAGAATACTTTTAGGCACCACAAATATGAAAGCCAGACAAGAGGGGGAAGACATTTCTGCTGACTCATCAACATCTATTCATCTTGAAATTTGGGATAGGGAAAGACTGAACTTAGAGATTGCCCCTGGAAACTCCTTACCCTCACTATGCCCTGTGTCTGCAATATATTACAAAGTATAAGAATTGCAAGTTTCTTGCTATTTTGATAAAAGTAACATAAAAATTATATGACAGTGATTTGCTTTGGATTTTAATGGTTCAGTAGCTTTCTAGTTTAGGTATTTTCTATTCAGTGTTTTTTTGGTATTTTATTGATTATATTTTGTTAATGTATATCTGTGAACAGACTTACACGCGTGTATATGAACACACACATGCATGCACACACTCCTACACTCATGAACACACATATCCACTCAAGGATTTCACGGATAAAATTATAATATTGACATGAAGGTAGATCTCAATAATTCTTGAGATATAGAAAGTTAATGGTTAAGAAGACTAAATTCCATCAATACTGTTTATATATTCTATGCAAATCTAATAAAAATCACAACAAAATTTGTAAAGAAAATGACAAACTAATTCTAAAACTTACGTAGGTATGTAAAGGCCCAATAGTAGCTAGAGTAGTACTAAAAAATAAGTAACAGCCCCTACCAGATACCTGACATTTTGTAATAAATGAACAGTGCTGTGTCCTTATTTAAATAAACAGACTTCTCATTTGACTAAATCGTTTATGTCATTGTTTAATTTCTATCTCTATGCTTACAACTACCAAATTTATATCTCCAAATAGAATCTCTTCCCCGAAATCTATGGTTGAATATCAACTTCCAAGTTAATCTCTCCATGAGGATATATGTTAAGTATTCAAAGTTGACGTATTTGAAGTTTAAAGGTTGATTAGGCTCTCCAAGATATTTTCCTGCTCAATCTTCATCCTATCAATAAATGATGCCTTTATTCAACCAAAGCTTTAGTAGCATCCCTGACTCCACTGTTCTCTCAAAGAATGCATTGTTCAGCATTTGCTCATTGTCTTCAGGATTTTGCTACTTTTGCTATTTTCCATACTTGATGGTTCAAGTCATCATACTTACTCACCTGTACTTTTGTAATATCTATCTAAATTGTCTTACTGTGCCCATCTTTGTACCATAAAGCACATGGAATAATCCATTTAAAGTATGTTAGATTTTATTACTGTTCTATTCAATTTTACAAAAACCTGAGTTGAATGGAAAGCTTTTAAAATTAAACTCAAGGCCCAACTCCACCTGGCCTCCATTGTTGTGTGCTCCTCAATTCCTATTACATCACTGGGCTCTTTCATTGTATTACAGCTACATTTTGCTGAGGTTTCTTCTTTGGATACTAACTCATCTCTTATTTCAGGGCTTTAGCCAGTTCATTTGCTTTGAGCAGTCTGCTTCTAGAAATGATAGAGAGACTTCATCCCTGAACCAGTTACTATCTTGTCCTTTACCCTACTTTTTTAATTTTTCTTCAGAGAGCAAGGCACCATCTAACTATATATGTAATTATGTGTATCTATTTCTGTCTACTACTAGAAAAAGAATTGATGCATGCAAACTCCAGTGTTGATGAAGAATATTGAATATACCATAGACTCCCAATAGAATGAATGTTTACTCATGCAGTCTTAGAAGAAATACAACCAAAATGTACCTTAGAAATTAGGACGGTGTTTTAGTCATCTAATGCTGCTATATCAGAAATACCACAGGAGGATGGCTTTAACAAAGAAAAATTTATTCTGTCACTCTCTAGTAGGCTACAAGTCCAAATTCAGGTCGTCGGCTCCAGGCGAAGGCTTTCTCTCTCTGTCTGCTCTGGAGGAATGCCCTTGTCATCAATCTTCCCTTGGTCTGGGAGCATCTCAGTGCAGGAATCTCAGACCCAAAGGACATGCTCTGCTCCAGCACTCCTTTCTTGGTGGTATGAGGCCCCCATGTCTCTCTTCTCACTTCTCTCTTTTGTATCTCAAAAGAGATTCACTTAAGACACTACCTGATCTTATACATTTCATCAACATAACTTCTGCTAATCGATCTTATTACATCATAGTGATAGGGTGTACAACACTTAGCGAAACCACATCAGATCGTAAAATGATAGGCAATCATAGAATCGGACAAGGGAATCATGACCTAGGCAAGTTGACAGATATTTTGGGGGGGGACACAATTCAATCCATGACAGCTGGTGAGACTTCAAATTGCTTACTTTGGACATGTCATCAGGAAAAACCAATTGCTAGGGAAAGGTACCATGTTTGGTAGAGAGCCAACCAAAATGGGGGAAACACTCAGTGAGACGGAATAACCCAATAGCTGCAACAATGGACTCAAAATACCAAAGATCATGAAGATGTTACAGGACATGGCAATCTTTCATTTTATTATGAATAAAGTCACCGTAACTCGGAACCAACTTGATGGCAGCTAACAACAACTAGAATGCATATACTTTGACATCCTGCTTTGGTATCTGAAAAAAATATTTGTGTCCAGAAAGTATTTCTTGGATGAGTGAATGCAACTTGTGTAGATTAGATTATTAGTCTCCAAATATTGACATTATTCCCCTGCTTACCCCCCCCCCCACAGACCTACACTGTCTCCATGGGAGGAGTATATTTCCTGACCCATTGACACTAGTCTTGGCCATGTTACTTGGTTAATGCAATGTGGATATGAGTGTGAGTGTGGTGTTTCCCAGCCTAGTCTGTAAGAGACTTCTCCTCTGAAAGCTTGAAGTTCTACCATGAGATGAACTTGCCTCAAGTGTCTGCCGCCCCTTCAACTTGTCCAAGGAAATTAAGAGATGCATGGAAACAACCTGAACTCAAAACCTAGCTGATCTGTAGAGTTGCATGAAATACTTTTTATTACATGTCACTAAGATTTTGTGGTTGTCTTTTATGCATCATTATTGTAGTAAAATTCTGACTAATATCCCAACCCAGTGCCTTCGAGTCAATTCCATGACTAATATAGGAACATGATATGGAAGCCAAATACAGACCTAATGGTATATGAAGTATATGATTAATTCACTATACCTAGAAACAAGGGAGAGGGTTATCCTTGGTGCATCCTGAGTAGCGGGGTATTTCTCATCTCTTCCACGTCAGGATTTGCCATATGACTTGCTGGGCAAATGGAATATGAATGAAGTGAAAGATTCCACATTCAAACAGAAGAATTAAGTGCCATTTACCTGGTTCCATCCATATTCCTATGCATTTGCCATGATAGTGACTAACATAAGAGCTGCTAACCAGAAATGAAATAGGAAAGATGATAATTCAGAGCAGATTTGCACTTGACTCACACCCAAGAGGTATTATAAATGAGAAATATCCCCACATTTTAAGTCAATGAAACTTGTTGATTGTCAATCAACTAGGATAGAGTTCAAGCCCAGTTCCAAGGATATAACCCAACCATTTCACCAATAACAGTAATCCCATTTGTCGTGATTATTTCTGGAGCATGAATTAAACCAGATGTTGTCTAATTAGGTCAACTGTTTATTTATTCTAGAAGGGGTTCATGCACCTGTAATTATTATACAAGTTTGAACTCAGGTTTTTTTTTTTTTTTTTAACCCAGTTAACACAAATTTTAACTGATTTAGTGATAATGCAAAAAAAGTGCTGCTGATGATGATAATGGTGATGATATACACCTGTCCCAACCCATATGTATTTTATATAATTAATACTGACAGGAGCTTGGGTGAAATTTTGACTTGCTCTACAAGCATGACTAGAAACCAGTGAGATATCACAGGTGTCTCCTATGAACAATAGGCATATTGGTTTTGACAGACCCTAAACCAAAGATGTCCCTATAATAGCTGACTTGAATATCATATTTTTAATACCATTAGGTGACCATTTATATATTTTTATAACTGGTCCTTATTAATGGTAAGATAAACGGGACATTAATAGATTTGAATATCAGTATAACAACAGAGAACTGCAAAAAATTCAAGCCAGATTCAGAAGAGGGAGTGGAACCAGGGATATCATTGCTGATGTCAGATAGATCCTGGCTGAAAGCAGAGAATACCAGAAGGATGTTTACTTGTGTTTTACTGGCTATGCAAAGGCATTCGACTATGTGTGGATCATAACAAATTATGGATAACGCTGTGAAGAATGGGAATTCCAGAACACATAATTGTGTTATCAGGAATCTGTACATGGATCAAGAGGCAATTGTTCAGACAGAACATGGGGAGACTGAGTAGTTTACCGTGAAGAAAGGTGAATGTCAGGGTTGTGTCCTTTCACCATACCTATTCAATCTCTATGCTGAGCAAATAATCTGAGGAACTGGACTGTATGAAGAAGAATGAGGTATCAGAATTGGAGGAAGACTCATTACAGCCTGCATTATGCAGATGACACAACCTTGCTTGCTGAAAGTGAAGAGAATTTGAAGCATTTACTGAGGAAAATCAAAGACTACAGCCTTCATTATGGATTACACTTCAACACAAAAAAACAAAAATCCTCACAACTGGTCCAATAAGCCAAACCACAATAAACAGAGAAAAGATTGAAGTTGTCAAGGATTTCATTTTACTTGGATCCACAATCGATACCATAGCAGCAGCAATCAAGAAATCAAAAGATGCTATTTCCAGAGGCAGAGCCAAGGTGGCAGAATAGACAGGCGCTTCCAGCGAGCTCTCTTTACAACAAACACCTGAAAAAAACAAGTGAAACAAGTATATTTATGACAAGCTAGGAGCCCTGAGTATCAAAGGCAAGCTTAGAAAAAGAACTGAGGGGCAGGGGGAGGAAGAGATGGTTCAGAAGTGGAGAGGAGTTACCAGACCTGAATCATGGGGAGCCCTTAGGCCCCATTCCCAGGAGCTGCAGTGGCGGGTTGGTACTAGTGTTCGGCCACAGTTTCCTCAGGGAGAAGCAGCCAGCCATACAGCCTACTCAGACCTCTGGAACCAGAGAAGAATGGCGCTCTCAGCAAAAGCTAATTACCTGCATATATTTCACTGCACCCCCCACTCTGCCCCCCCGCCCCCCCTACTCCCAAGATGGCTTCAGTGGCTGACTTCCCTGGGCCTGAGATAGGTCCTGTTGAGAGCCTAGACCTATCCTCATGGGCTTTGAGAAGGAATAAATTTGCAATTGGGGAAAAACATAATTTACCAGCTCCATTAACTGGGGAAGCTCAGGACAGAAGCAGCTCCTGATCAGACATAAACGGTCTGTGGACTTTGACAACCTTTCCCCTCTACATGGACCTGTCTGGGCCTATTTCAGGAGAATAGGCCCCTGTTGGCAAACACCAACTATTTCAGCTGTGTGGTGGAGAGGTGGGTGTTTGATGTTTGACATTGCTTTGCCTATTAAACAGGGTCCTCACCTACCCATATCAGGGGCCTAAAGACAGATGGCTCCACTCAGGTCACCCGGCCACCCGCAAAAGGGGTCCGAGGATAACTGGTACTTCTCAGTCCTTACAACCAAAAATATTGGGTGCCCATGGTCCGTCTGAAGAACCCACCCAACTGTACACTCTAGGGAATAGGGGCACACTTTCCTCAGAGACACTTGGGGGATGATTCTCAGCCCCCTGCCTTGTTCAGAGTATGACCATCTGCTACAACCAGATACAGGTACCTGCACCAATCACCCCTGCCCCTCTAAGGGTGTGGGACACAGCCTGCACCACACACTTGATGATCAGCTACCTAGACACCTGAGCTGAATTCATACAAGAAAACTGAATGCACTCCTAGACTGATCTACCTGATAACAGCTCTAACCATCTGGTGAGAGGACATCTGAGCTCCAAAAGTGAAAATAATCAAGTTAGCTCACTCAAGCAACCATCTGGGCATATCAAAACAAAACAAAGCAAGAAGCTATGACACAGTAAGCAAACATAAAATAAACTAATGCAATAACTTATAGATGGCTCAAAAAAAAAAACAGTCAATTTCAAGTCACATAAAGAAACAGACCATAATTATCTCAACAAACTCTCAAAACAAAGAATCAAGGGATCTTCTAGATGAAAGTGCATTCCTGGAATTACCAGAGGCAGAAAACAAAACATTAATATGCAGAACCTTTCAAGACATCAAGAAGGAAATAAGGCAATGTGCAGAACAAGCCAAGGAACATACAGATAAAGCAATTGAAAAAATTAAAAAGATTATTCAGGAACATAATGAAAAATTTCATAAGCTGGAAAAATCCATAGACAGACAGCAATCAGAAATTCAGAAAATTAACAATAAAAATAAAGAAATAGACAACTCAATAGAAAGCCAGAGAAGCAGATTTGAGCAAATGGAAGGCAGAATTTCTGAACTTGAAGATAAAGCACTTGGCAGTCATATGTTTGAAGAAAAATCAGATAAAAGAATTTTTTAAAAATGAAGAAAGCTTAAGAATCATGGCAGACTGTATCAAGGGAAATAACCTACGAATGATTGGAGTATCAGAACAGGGAGGGATAACACAAAATACAGAGAAAATTGTTGAAGATTTTTTAGCAGAAAACTTCCCTGATATCATGAAAGATGAGAAGATATCTATCCAAGATACTCGTCTAACTGAACATGAGGCAGATGTCAAAAGAAAGTCTCCAAGACAGATTATACTTGAACTTGCCAAAACCAAAGATAAAGAAAGAATTTTAAGAGCAGCTAGGGATAAAGGAAAAGTCACCTAGAAAGGAGAGCCAATAAGAATAAGCTTGGACTACTAGGCAGAAACCACACAGGCAAGAAGGCAATGGGATGACATATAAAAAGTTGAAGGAAAAAATTGCCAGCCAAGAATCATATAGCCAGCAAAAATGTCTCTCAAATATAAAGGTGAAATTAAGACATTTCCAGGTAAACAGAAGTTTAGAGAATTCATAAAAACCAACGCAAAACTACAAGAAACACTAAAGGGAGTTCTTTGGCTAGAAAATTGATAATATCAGGTATCAACCCAAGACTAGAACACTGGGCAGAGCAACCAGAAGTCAACCCAGATAGGGAAACCCAAAAAAACAAAGCAAGATTATTAAAAAAAAAAAAAAAAAAAAGCTCAAAACAGGGTAACAGCAATGTTATCATAGAAAAGAAGACAACATTAGAATAATAAAGAGGGAGTAAGAAATGTTATCATACACCTTCCATATGGAGTGGAAAATACGGCAATACAAAGAAATAAAAGTTCCATTTAAATTTAGAAAAATAGGGGTAAATAATAAGGTAACCACAAAGGAGACAAGCTACCCTACTCATTAAAAAAAAATAATAATAATAGAGACTCAGCAGAAACAAAATCAACAACAACAGATATGAGGAAAGGACAATATATAAAGAAAATCTACTCAGCACATAAAATCAAGTGGGAAAAAGAAACTGTCAATACACAAAAAAAGACATCAAAATGATAGCACTAAATTCACACCTATCCATAATTACTCTGAATGTAAATGGACTAAATGCACCAATAAAGAGTCAGAGAGTCTCAGACTGGATAAAGAAACACGATCTGTCTCTATGCTGCCTACAAGAGACACACCTTAGACTTAGAGACACAAACTAAAACTCAAAGGATGGAAAAAAATATATCAAGCAAACAATAAGCAAAAAAGAGCAGGAGTAGCAATATTAATTTCTGACAAAATAGGCTTTAAAGTTAAATCCATCAGAAAAGATAAGGAAGGACACTATATAATGATTAAAGGGACAATACACCAAGAAGCTATAACCATATTAAATACTTACACACCCAATGACAGGGCTGCAAGATACATAAAACAAACTCTATCAGCATTGAATAGTGAGATAGATAGCTCCACAATAATACTGGGATACTTCAACACACCACTTTCGCTGAAGAACAGGATATCCAGAAAGAAGCTCAGTAAAGACACGGAAGATCTAAATGCCACAATCAACTAACACGACCTCATAGACATATACAGAACACTCCACCCAACAGCAACCAACTAAACTTTCTTTTCTAGTGCACATGGAACATTCTATAGAATAGACCACATATTAGGTCATAAAGCAAGCCTTAGCAGAATCCAAAACACTGAAATATTACAAAGCATTTTCTCTGACCAGAAGGCCATAAAAGTGGAAATCAATAACAGGAAAAGCAGGAAAAAGAAATCAAACACTAACTAAACAATACCCTGCTCAAAAAAGATTGGATTATAGAAGACATTAAAAAAAAAAAATAAGGATGGAATAAAGAAATTCATAGAATCCAATAAGATGAAAACACTTCCTAACAGAACCTTTGGGACACAGCAAAAGCGGTGCTCAGAGGCCAATTTATATCAATAAATGCACACATACAAAAAGAAAAAATGGCCAAAATGAAAGAATTATCTCTACAACTTGAAGAAATAGAAACAGAGCAATAAAAAAAAAACTCACAGACACTAGAAGAAAACAAATAATAAAAATTAGAGCAGAACTAAACTAAATAGAAAACAGAAAAACAATAGAATTAATAAGACCAAAAGCTAGTTTTTTTGAAAAAAATCAACAAAATTGATAAACTACTGGCCAAACTGACAAAAGAAAAACAGGAGAGGAACCAAATAACCCGAATAAGAAATGAGATGGGCGATGTTACAACACACCCAACTGAAATTAAAAGAATCATATCAGATTACTCTGAAAAATTGTACTCTAACAATTTGAAAACCTAGAAGAAATGGATGAATTCCTAGAAACACATTACCTACTTAAACTAACACAAACAGAGGTAGTACAACTAAATAGAGCCATAATAAAAGACGAAGCGAAAAGGGTAATCAAAAAACTGCCCCCCCCCCCCAAAAAAGCTCTGGCCCGGACAGTTTCACTGAAGAGTTCTACCAAACTTTCAGAGAAGGGATAACACCACTACTACTACAGGTATTTCAGAAAACAGAAAAGGACAGAATACTCCCAAACTCATTCTATGAAGCCACCATATCCCTGATACCAAAACCACGTAAAGACATCACACACACACAAAATTACAGACCTGTATCCCTCATGAACTTAGATGCCAAAATCCTCAACAAAACTCTAGCCAATAGAGTTCAACAACATATCAAAAAAAAAAATAATTCACCATGACCAAGTGGGATTCATACCACATATACAGGAATGTTTCAACATTAGAAAAACCATTAATGTAATCCATCATATAAATAAAACAAAAGACAAGAATCACATGATTTCATCAATTGATGCAGAAAAGGCATTTGACAAAGTTCAACACCATTCATGACAAAAACTCTCAGCAAAACAGGAATACAAGGAAAATTCCTCAACATAATAAAGGGCATTGATACAAAACCGATAGCCAACATCATCCTAAATGGAGAGAGCCTGAAAGTATTCCCCTTGAGATAGGGAACCAGACAAGGATGCCCTTTATCACCACTCTTATTGAACACTGTGCTGGAGGTCCTACCCATAGCAATTAGGCTAGATAAAGACATAAAGGGCATCCAGATTGGCAAGGAAAAAGTAAAAGTATCTCTATTTGCAGATGACATGATCTTATACACAGAAAACCCTAAGGAATCCTCCAGAAAACTACTGAAACTAATAGAAGAGTTCAGCAGAGTATCAGAATACAAGGCAAACATACAAAAATCAGTTGGATTCCTCTACACCAACAAAAAGAACATCGAAGAGGAAATCACCAAATCAATACCATTTACAATAGCCCCGAAGAAGATAAAATACTTAGGAATACATCTTACCAGAGATGTAAAATACCTAAACATAGAAAACTAGAAGACACTACTGCAAGAAACCAAAAGAGACCTACCTATGTGGAAAAACATACGTGGCTCATGGATAGGAAGACTTAACATTATAAAAATGTCTATTCTACCAAAGGCAATCTATAGATTTAATGCAATTCTGAGCCAAATTCCAACTTTTTAAAAATAATTTGTATTGTGCTTTAAGTGAAAGTTTACAAATCAAGTCAGTCTCTCACATATAAACTTATAATATACGCCTTACTACACAATGAGACAGCCCGCTCCCTCCTTCCAGTCTCTTTTTTGGTGACCATTTTGTAAGCTTCTAACCGTCCCATCTTCCCTCCAAACAGGAGATGCCAACATAGTCTCAGGTGTCCACCTGATACAAGTAGCTCACTCCTCATCATCTCTCTCTCCAATCCATTGTCCAGTCCAATCCATGTCTAATGAGTCCAATGACATTTTTTAATGATAAGTAAAGCATTACTGGAAAAGAAGAATAAAGTGGGAGGCCTCACTCTACCTGATTTTAGAACATATTATACTGCCACAGTAGTCAAAACAGCCTGGTACTCCTACAACAACAGATTCATAGACCACTGGAACAGATTTGAGAATCCAGACATAAATCCATCCACATATGAGCAGTTGATATTTGACTAAGGCACCAAAACAGTTAAATAGGGAAAAGACAGTTTTTTTTTTTTTAACAAATGATGCTGGCATAACTGGATATCCATCTGCAAAAAAATCAAACAAGACCCATACCTCACCCCATGCACAAAAACAAACTCAAAATGGATCAAAGACCTAAATATAAAATCTAAAATGATAAAGATCATGGAAGAAAAAATAGGGACACTGTTCGGAGCCCTAATACATGGCATAAAGAGTATATGAAACATTATTAATAATGCAGAAGAAAAACCAGGTAACTGGGAGCTCCTAAAAATCAAACACCTATGCTCATCCAAAGACTTCACCAAAAGAGTTAAAAGATTACCCAGACTGAGGAAAAGTTTTTAGGTATGACATTTCCAATCAGTGCCTGATCCCTAGAATCTACATGATACTGCAAAAATTCAACTACAAAAAGACAAATAACACAATTAAAAAATTGTCAAAAGATATGAACAGACACCTCACTAAAGAAGACATTCAGGTAGCTAACAGATACATGAGGAAATATTCATGGTCGTTAGCCATTAGAGAAATGCAGATCAAAACTACAATGACGTTTCATCTCACTCCAACAAGGCTGGCATTAATCCAAAAAACACAAAACAAGAAATGTTGGGGAAGTTGTGGAGAGATTGGAACACTTACACACAGTTGGTGGGAATGTAAAATGGTACAACCACTTTTGAAATCAATTTGGCGCTTCCTTAAAAAGCTACAAATAGAACTACCATAAGATCCAGCAATCCCACTCCTTGGAATATACCCTAGAGAAATAAGAACTTTTACAGGAACAGATATATGCACCCTTATGTTCATTGCAGCACTGTTTAGAATAGCAAAAAGATGGAAGCAACCAAGGTGCCCATCAATGAATGAATGAATAAATAAACTATGGTATATTCACATGACAGAATACTGCGCATTGATAAAGAACAGTGATGAATCTGTGAAACATTTCACAACATGGAGGAACCTGGAAGGCATTATGTTGAGTGAAATTAGTTACAACAGAATAAGTATTGTATAAGACCACTACTATAAGAACTAAGAAATAGTTTAAACAGAGAAGAAAATATTCTTTGATGGTTAAGAGAGATGGGAGGGAGGGAAGGAGAGGGATATTCACTAATTAGGTAGTAGATAAGAACTACTTTAGGTGATGGGAAAGACAACACACAATACAGGGGAGGTCAGCACAACTGGACTAAACCAAAAGCAAAGAAGTTTCCTGAATAAACTGAATGCTTCGAAAGCCAGAGTAGCAGGGGCAGGGGTTTGGGGACCATGGTTTCAAGGGAAATCTAAGTCAATTGGCATTATAAAATCTATTAAGAAAGCATTCTGCATCCCACTTTGGAGATTGGCATCTAGAGTCTTCGGCCCTAGCAAGCGGCCATCTAAGATGCATCAATTGGTCTCAGTCCACCTGGATCAAAGGAGAATGTAGAACACTAAGGACACAAGGTCATTAAGAGCCTAAGAGACAGAAAGGGCCACATAAACCAGAGACTACATCAGCCTGAGACCAGAAGAACTAGATGGTGCCCAGCTACAACTGATGACTGCCCTGACAGGGAACACAGAGAACCCCTGAGGGAGCAGGAGAGCAGTGGGATGCAGACTCCAAATTCTCGTAAAAAGACCAGACTTAATGGTCTGACTGAGACTAGAAGGACCCTGGTGGTCATGGCCCCCAGACCTTCTGTTGGCCCAGGACAGGAACCAACTCTTCAGACAGGGATTAGACTGGACAACAGGTTGGAGAGGGATGCTGGTGAGGAGTGAGCTTCTTGGATCAGGTGGACACTTGAGACTGTGTTGGCATCTCCTGTCTGGAGGGAAGAGGAGAGGGTAGAGAGGGTTAGAAGCTGGAGGAATGGACATGAAAAGAGAGAGTGGAGGGAGGGAGTAGGCTGTCTCATTCGGGGAAGAGCAATTGGGAGTATGTAACAAGGTGTATATAAGTTTTTGTGTGAGAGACTGACTTGATTTGTAAACTTTCGCTTAAAGCACAACAAAAATTAAAAAAAAAAAAGAAAGAAATCAAAAGACGCATTGCATTGGGCAAATCTGCTGCAAAGGACTTCTTTAAAGTGTTGAAAAGCAAATATGTCACCTTGAAGACTAAGGTGTGCCTGACCCAAGGCATTGTGTTTTCAATCGCCCAATATGCATGTGAAAACTGGACAATGAATAAGGAAGACCAAAAAAGAATTGACACCTTTGAATTGTGGCGTTGGCAAAGAATATTGAATGCACTGCCAAGAGAAGGAACAAATCTGTCTTGGAAGAAGTACAACCAGAATGCTCCTTAGAAGCAAGGATGGCGAGACTGTGTCTTACATACTTTGGACATGTTGTCAGGAAAGATCAGCTCCTGGAGAAGGACATCATGCTTGGTAAAGTACAGGATCAGCGGAAAAAAAGGAAGACCCTCAAAGAGAGAGATTGACACAGTGGGTGCGACAATGGGCTCCAGGATAGTAACGATTTTAAGAATGGCACAGGACCAGGCAGTGTTTTGTTCTGTGATACATAGGTTGGCTATGAGTCAGAACAGACTTGATGGCACCTAACAACAACAATCAATTTGAAAATGATACCTTCAGTTCTTTTTTACTCCAATTTACTGAATGCTCTGTAATTCTGGTTGACTCATAGTGCCACAGTATTTCAAATTTATTTTCCTAACTTTTTTCAGATTCTTCGAAATCATCCTACTGAGTGATTTGGATAACTTTTATATACAACTTCCATCAACCTAGTTGCATGGTACATTCAAATATTAACAAAAAAAAAATTAGTCAACCCATTTATTTAAGTCTGATTAGAGCCACTTCATTTCTCACAAAAAGATTTAATAAATATCGAATTATTTTACAAATAGTTGTGTTGACATTTGTAAACATATTCCATTTTCTCATGCTTTACTTGAGTCATATTAAGCCCTGATATCCTCCTTCCTTTTGGGAATGTGAGAGTGGAGAGGCAATTAAGAATAATCCACAGCTGGCTCCAGTCAGGCATCTCCTTTCCATGAACCCTTCCTTTATGATAAAAATCTCACATGAGATGATTCTAGATGATGTAATTATCAAGGAAGAGTAAAATTCCCATGTTTCCATATGTGGTTTCATTTCACTGAGAATTAAGTTACCTTGATTAGTGTTTATTTTCCTCGTGCCACACACAAGCAGTTGCACCTAGAAGATATTGCTTGTTTAAGATATTTCTGTTCATTTGTTTAACTTTAAGAGTCTTCTTTGGGACCCAGTCAAGACAGCCAAATTGCATTTGGTTCTTTTTCTGGTCTTTAGGAGCCAATGATGTAACCACCAGGAAGGTAAGTAGCTATAAAAATGAATGTTTCTGCACAAATGAGTTCAAATGCATGACTGCAGGACATCAGGAATGTTCTGGATGAAATATGATGAATATGTTGTTGCTTCTAAGATTTTGTGGAAACTCTGGTGACATAGTGGTTAAGTGCTATGGCTGCTAATCAAAGGGTCAGCAGTTTGAATCTGCCAGGCGCTCCTTGGAAACTCTATGGGGCAGTTCTACTCTGTCCTATAGGGTCGCCATGAGTAGGAATCACCTCGACGGCACTGGGTTTGGTTTGGTTTTTTGGTTCTAAGACTTTGCAGGTAAGGATAAATTTTCTTAATCTTTTTATTCCCATAAATGATTGTCTAATCAAATATACATTATTCTATTTTAAACACCATTGTAGAAGCAACCTTCTGTATGTTCCTGCTATGAACATATTTTACATTTTGTTTGATTATTACTGTTCTAGTCCTACCCTTCTGAGAACCAATCCTTTTGAAATCCTCACCTGCTCTTCATATTAGGTTTCTAACTTACTCTTCTTACATTAATAACAAAATATTAATATCTATATTTATAAATTTATCACTTCAACATGACAGTTAAATTATCTAGCCTGATGTATGGATTCAATAGATAATAAGTAACATATTTATATTTTCTTACTATTTTAAATAACTTTCGCATGCCATGTGAGGCAGGCAGTGCAGGAATTATCTATATTTTAATTTCAGGAAGGTAAATTGCTTACTTAGATGCATACCCCCAATAGCATATAAACACTGAAATTCAACCTAGTGTTTGTGAATTCACAATGAAACTGAAAGGGAAACAAAAAGAGGTAGCATAGAAAGAAAGAAGACGGGAAGGAAGGAAACGTATCTGAGCAAACTGTCTAGAAGCTTGGAGTGAGTAAAGAAGGCAGGTAGAAGAAATAGCAATATTTGTTAGTATTGGCTTTGCTTCATCCATTGTCAGAAGTAAGTTTCATACGTATGTATATATATATATGTATATATATATATATATATACATATATATATATATATTCTTTCCAGATGAGGGTCATGATCCCATTTTGTGGGAGAGTAAATCAAGGCTACGGAAAGTAAAGAAGCATACTTAAAGTCATCAGCCAATTAAGGGCAGAGTGGGATTACAAATACAAATCTGCGTAATTAAAAAGCCAACATTGTATCAATGATATTTCCCTTAACGTTATAATGGCTCCCACTTTATACTTACAATGTAAGCATTGCTGGACAGTATAAAATACCTATTTGATTCCTGAGTTTCCTATACAAAAAAGTAATGATGAAAGTGGTGAGAAATTTAAAGTATTGAACACTACAAACACTCTGGGCTGTACCATACATAATATGACATGAACAATTGACTTCGTTCTCCAAAAGTAAAAGATAAGAAATATTAGACAGTAAAGATAATTTAAATCTATTAGCCAGCAAAACTTGTGAAAATAGTAGCCCAACCACTCCTGACTGTCTACTGTGTTAGTATCATAATCACTATTCAGAGACTGATGCTGAGTTTGTGCCATTGAGAATGGGTGAAAACAGGGGCACCAACTGGTCTCAAAGGCATTTAAACCCCTACTGAGAACTGGAGCTAATCATTTGATCTTACTTATTTGGAATTTATTATAATTTTTGATTAATTTACATTTAAAATTTTAAACATTACATAATTCTCTTTGACATATTTCATGCACTAAATACATAGCTGGAATATAAGCTTATCAATTTATCTGACTTATTACAAGAAAGGAATCCTGGTGATGTAGCGGATTCCAACCTGGCTGCTAACCAAAAGGCCTACAGTTCAAATCCACCAGCCACTCCTTGGAAGCCCTTATGGGGCAGCTCTCCTCTGTCCTATAGAGTCGGTATGAGTTGGAATCAACTTGATGACAACAGGTTTGGTTTAGTTTTTTTTAACACAAGAAAAATCTAAATGTTAACATCATTTTTGGTGAATTTATATTTTGAAATTAAAAAGAAATGTATATATCTAAAAAAAGCATAGATAGATTGTAACCTGTTTTACAAATGTTGAAATTAAGTTTTATAGTCAGTAAGTATTGCCGATATGCAGCTAGTCAATGAAGGAAGTAAAACTCAGGTAATTGAAACTTGATTCTAAATCCCATTCTGTCTCCACAAAAATGTAATTACTTTTTAATCATGCCTGAACTCTGAGTGGACAAGAATATAATAAAAGAAAAAAACAACAGCAAATAAAATGAAACACTGTTTTAAGTGTTAAGGTAGAGAAATAAGAAAGACATTTAAAAGTAAATAACAAGGCTTCAACAACAGGTAAAGAGCGCAATAAGGCAGTAAACATGTTGAGTCGACAATAGTGACCATAGTGCTATAAAAAAAAAAAAATATATATATAGGATGTTAAAAAAAAAAAAAGACTTCACAGGGACACACAGTGATCAGTATCACATAAAATGGTGGTGGGACTAGAACTTGGGTTTACAGCACTGTGAAGATTTTCACAGCTATTTAGGAAGTGGTAAAGGGAAAAGTAATGCATTCAGAATGGGAAGAGTTGTGAGCAAAGCTATGTTTATGTAATGATTTAAGCATTTTTTCTACAGCATGGGACTTGTAAAATGATTTATTGCATTAAAATAATACTTGAATGACATGGACAACTAGTTTAATTCCAATAAATCAGAAATTGCAACACCTGCTAAAGGGAAAAGCTGCTGGATGCACATTTTGAAGCATCTAGCTATTTTATTTCGGTGTCAAGATTCTCCTCTCTTTTACATAACGCTGGTAACCTCTGCTGCACTTATTTTTTATTCTTTGTTTTCTGTTTGTATCTGTCATGACAATAGGTATCTATTGACTTATTCTGCTGTTTAATGTGTTTTTATTTGTTTTTGTCTTTTTTAACCATCCGAATTATTACATTAAACATTTACCTACAAGTACACCTATAGTTATGGAACATATTTGTTGTTGTAACTTTCATGTCAAAATATTTTTTGATTCAGTATTCTCTAGCCACAATAGTCCCTCCAACTCTTTAAACCATTGGAACATCACTTTATAATTTGAAATGTAATGATATACACATTATTACACACCTGATTGTTGTCTTAAGCCACATAAAAAAAAAATAGTGGTGAAAAATTTATATAGAGACGATGATTTGATGAAATAGTGGTTTGCCTAATAATAAAACTTAACATTTTTATAAGATTTTTCACTGTAATTTTCAAGGAGAGATTTGGAGCCAATTCTTGAACAATGCTCTTGGCAGGCTGAAGAATTTTTACCTTAATAGAAGGTGAAGAGCAGTGGCAAATATTGAGACAAAGCTGTCTTTCTTCCTGTGCTGAGATGAAGGCCCGTGTTGCTGTGTGGAACTGCATCAGGTAGAGAATTTCTAAAGGGAGCCAAGACCCACTATGCAATTTCTTCATCCTTAGAGTTAAATAACCGTAAGAATATTTCCTATACTTCAATTTATTCTTGAACATTGAGTGAATGGTCAAAAAAATGAATGATATTGGGTAATATTTGTGAGAAAACTACGTGTAGAATGTTCATTATATGTACACAGAACTCTGGGTATATGGAGCAAGAAAAATATCTACAAAAAATATGAATTAATTAAGAGAATTAGATTCTGGCAGCCAACACAGAACCAATATGCACTTATGTCTTTAGTGATGTTCAATATCCAATGCCTTTATTTTTAACTGACTTGCTTACAGAGCTGTGTTTTGTTCTAGAGATCGGTGTTATGAAGGCAAGTGGGACTTGCTGAGGCACCGCAAATGCAGTCAGTGTGATTGTGTGTATCCAACTGGGGATCCGTCACCAACACTGTCGGGAAACTGCTGGTAAGTAAGCACTTTTATTCAACCTATTTCTGACTAAAAGAGCCAGTCCCCAAAATATACTAAAAGGTGGATGTCATGGATTGTATTATGTCCCCCCCGAAAAATGTGTGTATCAAGTTGGTGAGGCCATGATTCCCAGTGTTCTGTAGTTGTCCTCCATTTTGTGATTGTAATTTTATGTTAAAGAGGATTAAGGTGGGATTGTAATAAAAACATTACTAACAATGTACAAGTACCCAAAGAGAAATTAGATAACTCCTAAAAATCAAACACTTATGCTCATCCAAAGTCTTCACCAGGAGAGTAAACTGATTACCTACAGACTGGGAAACAGTTTTTAGCTATAACATTTCTGATCAGCATCTGAACTCTAAAATCTACATGATATTGCAAAAACTCAATAACAAAAAGACAAATAATCCATTTAAAAATGGGCAAAGGATAGGAATAGGCACTTCAACGAAGAAGACATTCAGGCAGGTAACAGATACATGAGGAAATGCTCACAATCATTAGCCATTAGAGAAATGTAAATCAAAACTACAATGAGATACCATCTCACTCCAACAAGGCTGCCATTAATCCCAAATCACAAAATAATAAATGTTGGAGAGGTTGTAGAGAGCCTGGAACACTTATTCACTGCTGGTGGGAATTTAAAATGGTGCAGCCACTTTGAAAATCAATCTGGCACTTCCTTAAAAAGGTAGAAATAGAACTACCATAGGATATGGCAATCCCACTCCTTGGAATATATCTTAGAGAAATAAGAGCCTTTATATGAACAGATATATGCAAAACCATGTTCATTGCAGCACTGTTTACAATAGCAGAAAGATGGAAGTAACCAAGGTGCCCATCAACAGATGAATGGATAAATAAATTGTGGTACATTCACACGATGGAATACTTCACACAGATCAAGAACAATGATGAATCCGTGAAATATTTCATAGCTTGGAGGAATCTGGAGGACATTATGCTGAGTGAAATTAGTCAGTTGCAAAAGGACAAATATTGTATGAGACCACTATTATAAGAACTCAAGAAATAGTTTAAACAGAGAAGAAAATATTCTTTGATGGTTATGAGGGTGGGGAGAAAGGGAGGGAGAAGGATATTTGCAAATTAGATAGTAGACAAGAACTATTTTAGGTGAAGCGAAAGACAACATACAATAAAGGAGAGGTCAGCGTAACTGGACTAAATCAAAAGCAGTTTCCTGAATAAACCAAATGCTCCGAAGGCCAGAGTAGCAGGGGCAGCAGTTGGGGGACCATGTTTTCAGGGGACATCTAGGTCAATTGGCATAATAAAATCTATTAAGAAAACATTCTGCATCCCACTTTGGTGAGTGGCATCTGCAGTCTTAAAAACACTATCAAGCGGCCGTCTAAGATGCATCAATTGGTCTCAACCTACCTGGAGCAAAGGAGAATGAAGAACACCAAAGATACAAGGTAATTATGGGTCCAAAAGACAGAAATGGCCACGTAAATCCAAGACTACATCAGCCTGAGACCGGAAGAACTAGATGGTGCCCGTCTACAACCGAAGACTGCCCCGACAGGGAACGAAACAGAGCATCCCTGACGGAGCACGAGAACAGTGAGATGCACACCTCAAAGTCTCATAAAAAAATCAGACTTAATGATCTGACTGAGACTAGAGGAACCCTGGAGGTCACGGTCCCCAGACCTTCTTTTGGCCCAAGACTGGAACCATTCCCAAAGCCAACTCTTTAGACAGGGATTGGACTGGATTATAGGATAGAATATGATAGTGGTGAGGAGTGACCTTCTGGTCTCAAGTGGACACATAAGACTATGTGGGCAGCTCCTGTTTGGAGGGGAGATGAGAAGGAAGAGAGGGACAGAAAGTGGCTGAATGGACACGGGGAATACAGGGCTGAGAGAAGGAGTGTGCTGTCTCATTAGTGGGAGAGGAACTAGGAGCACATAGCAAGCTGTATACAAATTTTTGTATGAGAGATTGACTTGATTTGTAAAGTTTCACTTAAAGCACACACACACAAAAGATGCAAAGAATACACAGAGTCACAGTACCAAAAGAAATGGTCGACTCTCAGTTGCTTCATGAGGTGGCATATGATGAAGAACTGGTAGTAGTGAAGCAAGAAGTCCAAGCTACACTGAAGGCACTGGCAAAAAACAAGGCTCCAGGAGCTGACAGAATACCCACTGAGTTGTTTCAACAAACAGATGCAGCCCTGTACATGCCCATTCCACTATGCAAAGACATTTGGAAGCTAGGTACCTGGCCAACAGACTGCAAGAGATGCATGTTTGTGTCCATTCCAAAGAAAAGCGATCCAACTGATTGTGGAAGTTATCAAATGTAAATCATAGTATTAGTAAATATGGTAAACAAACAGACAAACTATCTACTCCACAGTGAATATGACATTCTATCCCCAGGAGATCTAGTGAGTTTATGATGTTGTTGTTAGGTGCTGTTGAGTCAGTTCCAACACATAGTGACCCTGTGTACAACAGAATGGAACAGTGCCCAGCCCTGGGCCTTTCTCATTGCTATGTCTGAGCCCACTGGTGCAGCCACCGTCTCAATCTGTCTCATTGAGGATCTTTGTCTTTTTCACTGACCCTCTACTTTACCAAGCACGATGTCTTTTTCCAGGGACTGATTCCTCCTGATAATATGTCCAGAGGACGTGAGACCAAGTCTTGCCACCCACCTTTCTAAGGAGCATTCTGGCTGTACTTCTTCCAAGACAGGTGTGTTCATTCTTCTAGCAGTCCTTGGTATATTCATTATTCTTCACCAACAACATAATTCAAGTTTCAGTTCTTTTGTCTCCCTTATTCATTGTCCAGCTTTAGCTGCACATGAGGCGACTGAAAATATCATGGCTTGGTTCAGGCACACCTTAGTCCTCAAAGTGATATCTTCGATTTTTAACACTTTGAGGTCTTTTGTAGCAGATTTGCCCAATAAAATATGTCATTTGATTTCTCGAAGTCTGCTTCCATGGGTGTTGATTGTGGATCCAAGTAAAATGAAATCCTTGGCGACTTCAGTATTTTCTCTGTTTATTGTGATTTTTTTATTGTTCCAGTTGTGAGGATTTTTGTTTTCTTTATGTTGAAGTGTAATCCATACTGAAGGCTGAAGTCTTTGATCCTCATCAGTAAGTGCTTCAAGTCCTCTTCACTTTCAGTAAGCAAGGTTGTGTCATCTGCATGTCTAGGCTGTTAATGAGTCTTCCTCCAATCCTGGTGCCCCTTCTTCTTCATAGAGTCCAGCTTCTTGGACTGTATGGATTATATGTTTTTTTAAAGACACTGAGTTTTTGGTAATTTACTATGGCAGCCCTAGAAAATGAATACAGAGCCCTTCACCAAGGACAAGTCAAGTTAGCACCAAAAATGCTCCTGTAAGGGTAGCCATGTAACATGAGACATGGCAGTTTTTAAAAAGTATGAAGTAAAACTTTCAGCTTTGACAAAGAAAGGGCTCCTCTAAGTCCAAGTTCTAAGTCCATTGCTGTTGGGTCAATTCTATCTCACAGCGACCCTAAAGGACAGAGTAGAATTGACCCATAGGGTTTCCAAGGAGTGGCTGGTAGATTCGAACTGCTTGAATAAGTATTGTGAAAAAATACAACCCTGACACACAACTTTTCTGAGCTTAGTACTAAAACAAAACAAAAAAAAAGTCGCTATTGAGTGGATTCTCACTCATAGGGACCCTATAGGACAGAGTAGAGCTTCCCCACAGGGTTTCCAAGGAGCGACTGGTAGATTCAAACTGCAGACCTTTTGGTAGCAGCCAAATGCATAACCACTGCACCACCAGTGGCTTTCAAATCAGCTATAGGCTGATGATCTTCAAATTCTTAGAACCCGGAAAACTACTCTACCTCAGAGTGGTATCCACAGCTGGGAACTGTTCTCCACACTTGGACGAACTCAGACATCCAAATCTAACATGTCCAGAAAAAAATCTTTTGGTCATTTTCTCAAGCTTGTTCCTCCATGGTTTTCCACATGGTAGAGAATGGCTCTGGTGACCATGCGCTCATGGTAGCCTGAATTCTAGAAGTCTCCTTTGATTCTCCATTCCCCTCATCCCATACGTCTGATTGACCAGCAATTCTTGGCAGCTCAAGCTCCAAAGTACACCTCAAGCCTGCCCACTGTTCCCACCTGCACTACCACCATCACTGCTCACCCTGACCACTGCAGAAGCATCCTGACCGGTCCTCTGTATTTGCTGTCTTCAAGTTCTCCTGGGCTACAGTTAATTCCTGGGACACATTCTTTCTGAAGACCATTGAACAATAGAAGGAGAAGGGCATTTAGTTGTATGCTACCTCCTCCGCTTGAGCTGCATGCCCCTCAGAAATCACTTTTCAGTGTGCAGTCTATAATGTCTCTATCCCAATTTCCTGTCTTTGGCCGCACTGCTTTGATAGCGTGCATGCATATGTGCTTCAGGGGTCATGTAGGCAGATGCTTGGAGGAATTTTTCTTAGTACAATCATGGTTGTGTGCCATCAAGAGATTCTGACTCATATCAACCCTGTATGACAACTTAGAACTGCCTCACAAGGTTTCCTAGGTTGCAGTCTTTATGGCGCAGCCCTGGTGGCACCATGGTTAAGAGCTCGGCTGCTAACCAAAGGGTGGACAGTTCGAATCCACCAGTTGATTATTTACAGAAAGACATGGCAGTCTGCTTCTGTAAAGACTTATAGTCTTAGAAACCCTATGGGGCAGTTCTACTCTGCCCTATAGGGTCACTATGAGTCGGAATTGATTCAATAGCAACTGGTTTGGATTTTGTTTGGTTAGAATCTTTATGGGAGCCCATCTCCAGATCTTTTCAACCCCTGAGCTGGTGGGTTCCAACGGCCCACCTTTCAGTTAGCCAAGCACTTAACCGTTGCACCTCCAATACTTAACTCTGCACGCGAGAGGGCCCTCTCCTGACGTCTCCCGTCTCCTCACCCCGCACACCTTGGCGTTGTCCTTGCTTCTAGACCCCACCCTCCCCTCTGGAGGCCCAACCCCCCCACGCCCGCCCCACACCCGGGCCGCTGGGCGGGGCCAGCAGCCATGTTCCACGCCGTCCAGCCAGTTACTCACGGAAGCGCTGGGACGGGTGGTGAGGGGCCCGGGCTGGATGGCGCGCCTTACAGCGGACGGTGTTCGTGCTGCTTTCCGTGCCGTGGTTTCTGAAAGGTAGGAAACTCCGGCAGGTGGGTGGAGGGACCCGCTCCCAGACTGAACAAGCCCGGCCCCTCGAAGGTGTGGAGGGAAGGCGCCAGGAGGGCGGTTCCCAGTCCCAGCATCCCGTGGGCTCCAGAGGTTGGGGAGTCCGGACGTTGGGTTAGCAGCTGGCATCGCCCCCTCCGGCGTACCCCGTCCCGAGTGATCCCCAGGGGCGGATGCGGTGCGGGGCCGGGCGGACGCAGCCACTCTAGGGGCTGCGAGAGGGAGAGAGGGAGCCTCTGGCCCGGGAGACGCAGCTGGTCTGCGAAATTTCATCCCCATGGATTTGCGGGGGGGGGGGTCCAGCCGCGGGATCCAGCTGCGGAGTGCCCTCGGGCCTGGGGGCTTGAAGGGCTTGGGGAGAAAGGCCGTGTCCAGGGCTGCGCCAAGGTCCCTCCTCTGCCCGGGGCGGGTTTGCGGGCCAAGCTGGGGGATGGGCGCCTGCCCCCCCCCGCCCCCCACCTGCTCCCTCTGCCAGGGGGGGAAACCAAGGCCCAGAGTTCGCCCGGGGGGGTGAGACTCCAGACTGAGGACGGGGCACTCGCCCCCGTTCGTCGTCCCACCCCCACCAGACTCCGTAGGGTGCCAGGGGCGGGGAGAGAGCGATCCCCCGCCCAAGGCCCCACTGCCCCTTACTGTTTTGGGCGCTGTGCCTGGGAGGCTGAGGCACCCCGCGCCCGCGCCGGGCTGGTCTACTCTCGGGGCTGGGGCCTCGGCGCGGCCCCGGCCCCACCTGGAAAGGAAGGGGTCCTGGGAATCTGTGGAGCAGCGCGGGGATCCTACTCCTTGTGGAAGCAGCAGCGATTCAGTGTCTGTTAACAGTGTGGATGCCGGGTCCCGCTCCCCCTCTGGGTGGCGGGGGTGGGGGTAGCAGGAAGGGGTCCTGAGCGCCCATGTTGTTTGTTAACTTAAACGTTTGTGCGGCGCTGTGTAGCGGTAGCTGTGGACGCGGTCTCTGGTGCTGAGGGGATTTGAGGGTTCCTCAAACTGGTGGCATTTGGAGCCTCTACCCTGGTGGCAGTGGGTTCAGTGGGTTACCCTGGTGGCGTAGTGGTTAAGTGCTAAGGCTGCTAGCCAAAAGGTTGGCAGTTTGAATCCACCAGGCGCTCCTTGGAAACTCTGTGGGGCAGTTCTACTCTGTCGTATAGGGTCGCTATGAGTCAGAATTGACTCGATGGCAACAGGTGTGGTTTTTTTTTTTAGGTTGGAGATTAGGTGTCTCTCGGGCTGACATTTGAAGGTCTGGAGCTGACGGTTTATGAGGGTTTCTAAGGGTTTTAAGCGCTCCGGCCATGGGCACCAACCCGATCTTCCAGCCCCTGCGGACGGACCGCCCCCCCCCGGGGGGGGATTGGCTGCTCTGGGACCCTGAGCCCAGAGGGCGGTGAGAAGCTGACAAACGTGAGTGATGCCCTGCAGGCTCCAGTCGGCGGGGCAGCCCTGCTCACACGGTCTCAATACGGGTAGTCGGCTTCGTGCCTGGGGGGTGGTTTCCGAATGTTTCCTCGTGGCCCCCCCCACCCCGTGCGGGGCGACAACTCTCCCCTGGGCGGGGACCTAGTAGAGGCCTGCAGGGCATCAGGGTGTGGAGGGGCAGAGCTTGGGCGGGGAGGGCGCGGCCCTGCAGGTTCCTGTACATGACCACGGCAGGGGGCTGCGGGTCCTGAAGGCTGGGCCTGGTCGAGGACCCACTAGGTCTCGCAGAAGGAGTGGGTTAGGATAATCATAGCATTAATGGGAGTATTGAGAGAGCGCCCTGGGGCGTTGGGTCCCTCGGGAAGAAAAGCTTCTGCTGTCGCCACTGGAGCAGTACCCAGGTCGTCCAGGCTTAGGTCCAGGAGGTTCCCATGCTCGGAGGGTCTGGTGGGCAGAACAGAACCGGCGGTGCGCACGCCCTCTCGCGGCCTTGCGCCGAATCGCTGAGGTTCAGTGTCAGGTGATTCTAAGCCATGGTTTTGGAACTCAATAGTGAAGCAGAGCAAATAAATGATGCAGTGCCTTGATGGGACCGGTGGAGACAACAAGAAGCAAAGCACAGCTCAAACTTCAAAATTCCACTGAGTGTTAGTAGGATTTGGAGGGAGGAAATAGACGGAGAGTCGAGAGGCCCAGAGATGCAGAAGGGTTAGAGGATTAGGGGTTAGGGTTTGGTGTTAGGGGTTCAGGTTGGGGGGTTAGAGGTTTGGGAGTTAGGTTGAGGGGTATAGGTTTTAGGTGGCTGGGGGTTGGGGTTAGGGCTGGGGTTACTAGGCTAGGGCACAAGTGGTTTAGGGTTATGGTTAGGGTTAGAGTGAGGCTGAGGTTGATTCCCAGTCTTGTGTACCGTCTCTTCCTTCACCAGAGTTACCACATATCTGTCGTTTGGTTGGAAACCCTGATGGCATAGTGGTTAAGACCCACCAGTGCTAACCAAAGGTCTGCAGTTCGAAGCCACCAAGCGCTCCTTGGAAACTCAATGGGGCAGTTCTAATCTGTCCTATAGGGTCTCTATGAGCTGGAATCGACTCGACGGCGGTGGGTTTGTTTTTTTTGGTTATTGTTTAGTTAGCTTTTCTCTACCCACTCTCCGTCTGCCTGGTGAACATCAAGGATTGTTTCTGTGTGTAAATGTTTTCATGAGTTTTTATGATAGTGGTCTCTTAGTGTATATGTCGTTTTGTGATTGACTTAGTCAGCATGATGTGCTCCAGATTCATCCATGGTGTGAGATGTTTCGGAGATTCATCATTGGTCTTCATTGTCGTGTAGTGTTCCACTGTGTGTATGTACCGTAGTTTGTTTATCCATTCCTCTGTGGATGAGCACTGAGGTTGTTTCCATCTTTTTGCTACTGTGAATAATGTCGCAGTGAACACGGGTGTGCATATGTCTATTCCTGTGACTGCTCATGGAAACCCTGGTGGCTAGTGGTTAAGTGCTACGGCTGCTAACAAAAAGGGTTAGGGTTTGAGGTTCGGGATGTTAGGGTTAGGGTTGTTAGAGTTCTGGTTGTTAGGGTTTGGGGTTAGGGGTTGGGGTTAGGGTTTTGGGGTTAGGGATGTTAGGGTTAGGGTTGTTAGGGTTTGGGTTAGGGTTTTTCAGTTGGGGTTAGGTGTTAGGCTTAGGTTTAGGGTTTGAGGTTAGAGTTTGGATTTACAGGTTAGGTGTTAGGGGTTGCAGTTTGGGGTTTACAGTTTTGGGGGTTTAGGGTTTTGGGGTTTAGTCATTAGGGTTTGGGTTAGGTTTTAGGGGTCAGGATTTAGATTTAGGGTTGGGGTTGGTGTTGGGTTTGTTTGGGATATGTGGTTTGGGGTAAGAGGGTGGGTGTTAGAGGTTTGGGGGTTAGAGATTGAGGGAGTTAGAGGGTGAGGGGTTAGAGGGTGAGGGGGTTAGAGGTTGAGAAGATTATAGAGTGAGGGAGTGAGAAGGTGAGGGTGTGAGGGGGTGAAGGTTAGGGTTTAGGGTTAGAGGGTTTAGGCTTAGGGTTCAGAGGCTTAGGGTTAGGGGGTTAGGGTTTCAGAGTTCAGAGGTTGGGGTTGGTGTTGTGGTTAGGGTTAGAGAGTTAGGGTTAGAGGGTTAGGGTTGGAGGTTTAGGGTTAGAAGATTAGGGGTATGGTTTAGAGGTTTAGGGTTAGGGGTTAGGGCTAGGGTTTAGGGGTTCAGGTTTAGGGGTGTGGGATGGGTCTGGGGTAAGGTTTTAGGGTTTAGGGTTAGAGGGTTATGTTTAGGGCTTAAGGCTTAGAGTTTAGGGTTTTAGGACTTAAGGTTTAGGGCTTAGGGCTTAGAGCCTAGGGTTTAGGACTTAAGGTTTAGGGTTTAAGGCTTAGAGTGAGGGTTAGGGCTGGGGGCTGGGGTTAGGGTTTAGGGTTTAGTGTTAGGGTATTAGGGTTAGAGGGTTAGATGGTTTAGCGTTTAAGTTTAGGGTTTAGGGGTTGGGGTTAAGGGTGTTAGTGTTTAGGGTTTTGGCATTTAGGATGTTAGGGTTGAATGTGTTAGGGCTAAGGGTGTTAGGGTTTTGTGTGTTAGGGTTTTAAGTGTTAGGGTTTACAGTTTAGGATTAGGCTTAGACCCATTCTTAGGTTTAGGGCTAGGGATTTGAGGTTTAGGGTTTGGCGTTGGGTTTGGGGGTTGGGGTTAGGTTTAGGGCTAGGATTAGAGGGCTAGGGTTAGAGGGTTAGAGTTAGAGGGTTAGGGTTTCAGGTTAGCGTTAGAGGGTTAGGGTTCGAGTGTTAGGGTTAGGGTTAGGGTCGTTAAGGTTAGGGTGGTTAGGGGTTAGGTGTTAGGATTTAGGGTTTAGGGTATAGGGGTTAGAGTTTGGGTTAGGGTTAGAGTTTAGGGCCTTGGGGGTTAGGACCTAAGGGCTTAGGGTCTTAGGGGCTTTGGGACTTAGGGCTTAGGGGCTAGAGTTAGAGGGCTAAGGCCAGAGGGCCAGGGTTATGGTTTGATTCCTGGTTGGCAATTTTTTTCCTTCAATATTTTGTATAAGTCATCCCATTGCCTTCTTGCCTCCATGATTTCTGCTGAGTAGTCCAAGTTTATTATTATTTACTCTCCTTTGTTGGTGACTTCCTTTATCCCTAGCCTCTCTTTAAGTTCTCTTTATATTTGATTTTGGCAAGTTTGATTATTATATGTCTCGGTCACTTTCTTTTGAGATCTACCTTATGTGGAATTCGATGAGCATCTTTCATGATATCAGGGAAGTTTTCTGCCAACAAATCTTCAACAGTTCCCTGTGTATTTTCTGTTAGCCCTCCCTGTTCTGGTACTGCAATCACTCGTAGTTATTTCTCTTGATAAAGTCCTACATGATGCTTTGGATTTCTTCATTTAAAATTCTTTTATCTGGTTTCTTTTCAAATATATTGGTCCCAAGAGTTTTATCTTCTATCTCAGTAATTCTGCCTTCCAGTTCTTCAGTTGTGCTCTTCTTACTTTCTATCGAGTTTTCTAACTCTGTAATTTTATTGTTAATCTTCTGAATTTCTGATTGCAGTCTCTCTATGGTTTCTTGCAGCTTATTAAATTTTTAATTATGTGCTTGAGTAACCTTTTTAATTTCTTCAGCTGCTTTATCTTTGTGTTCCTTGGCTTGTTCTGTATTTTGCCTCATTTCCTTCCTGATATCTTTGAGAGTTCTGTATATTAATCTTTTGTATTCTCTATCCGGTAATTCCAGGATTGCACCTTCATCGAGAAGATTCCTTGAGTCTTAGTTCTGAGAGCTTGTTGAAGCAATCATGGGTCAGCTTCTTTTTTTTTTATTTTAATAATTTTTATTGTATTTTAAGTGAAAGTTTACAAATCAAGCCAGTCTCTCACATAAAAACTTATACACAACTTGTTACATATTCCCAATTACTTTCCCCCCAATGGGACAGCCCACTCCCTCCTTCCACTCTTTCTTTCCGTGACCATTTTGCCAGTTTCTAAGCCCCTCTACCCACCCATCTCCCTTCCAGGCAGGAGATGCCAACATAGTCTCAAGTGTCCACCCAAACCAAGTAGCTCACGCCTCACCAGCATCCCTCTCCAACCCGTTGTCTAGTCCAACCCATGTCTGATGAACTGGCTTTGGGGATGGTTCCCGTAGTGGGTAAACGGAAGGTGTGGGGGCCATGATCACTGGGGTCCTTCCAGTCTCAGTCAGACCATTAAGTCTGGTCTTTTTATGAGAATTTTGGGTCTGCATCCCACTGTTCTGCTCCCTCAAGGGATCTCTGTTATGTTCCCCGTCAGGGCAGTCATTGGTTGTGGCCCGGCACTGTCTAGTTCTTCTGATCTCAGGATGATGTAGTCTCTAGTTCATGTAGTCTTTTCTGTCTCTTGGGCTCGTTATTATCTTATGTTCTTGGTGTTCTCCATTCTCCCTTGATCCAGGTGGGTTGAGAATCATTGATGCATCTGAGATGGCTGCTTGCTAGCATTTAAGATCCCAGATGCCACTCTTCAAAGTGGGATGCAGAATGTTTTCTTAATAGATTTTATTATGCCAGTTGACTTAGATGTCCCCTAAAACCATGGTCCCCAAACCCCTGCCCCTGCTTTGCTGACCTTCGAAGCATTCAGTTTATTCAGGAAACTTCTTTGCTTTGGTTTAGTCCAGTTGTGCTGACCTCCACTGTGTTGAGTGTTGTTCTTCCATTCACCGAAAGTAGTTCTTGTCTATCTCTTTAGTAAATACCCCTCTCCTACCCTCCCTCCCTCCCCCCCTCATAACAACAAAGGAATATGTTCTTCTCAGTTTAAACTATTTCTCAAGATCTTATAATAGTGGTCTTATACAATATTTGACCTTTTGCTACTAATTTCACTCAGCATAATGCCTTCCAGGTTTCTCCATGTTATGAAGTGTTTCACAGATTCGTCACTGTTCTTTGTTGATGTGCAGTGTTCCATTGTGTGAATATACCATAATTTATTTATCCATTCATCCATTGATGGGCACCTTGGTTGGTTCCATCTTTTTGCTATTGTAAACAGTGCTGCAGTAAATGTGGAAGTGCATGTATCTATTTGTGTAAAGGCTCTTATTTCTCTAGGATATATTCCGAGGAGTGGGATTGCTGGGTTGTATGGTAGTTCTATTTCTAGCTTTTTAAGGAAGCACCAAATTGATTTCCAACGTGGTTGTATACCATTTTACATTCCCACCAGCAGAGTATAAGTGTTCCAGTCTCTCCACAGCCTCTCCAACATTTATTTTTTTGTGTGTTTTGGATTAATGCCAGCCTTGTTGGAGTGAGATGGAATCTCATTGTAGTTTTGATTTGCATATCTCTAATGGCTAATGATCGAGAGCATTTCCTTATGTATCTGTTACCTGCCTGAATGTCTTCTTTAGTGAAGTGTCTGTTCATATCCTTTGCCTATTTTTTAATTGGGGTGTTTGTCTTTTTGTGGTTGAGTTTTAGCAGAGTCATGTAGGTTTTAGAGATCAGGCACCGGGTGGAGATGTCTTAGCTGAAAACTTTTTCCCAGTCTGTAGGTGGTCTTTTTACTCTTTTGGTGAAGTCTTTAGATGAGCATAGGTGTTTGATTTTTAGGAGCTCCCAGTTATCTGGTTTCTCTTCATCATTTTTGGTAATGTTTTGTATTCTGTTTATGCCATGTATTAGGTCTCCTAATGTCCCTATTTTTTCTTCCATGATCTTTATCGTTTTAGATTTTATGTTTAGGTCTTTGATCCATTTGGAGTTAGTTTTTGTGCATGGTGTGTGGTAGGGGTCCTGTTTCATTTTTTGGAGGTGGCTATACAGTTACAGCAGCAACTTTTGTTAAAAAGACTATCTTCTCCCCAATTAACTGACACTGGGCCTTTGGCAAATATCAGCTGCTCATATGTGGATGGATTTATATCTGGATTCTCAATTCTGTTCCATTGGTCTATGTGTCTGTTGCTGTACCAGTACCAGGCTGTTTTGACTACTGTGACAGTATAATTTGTTCTAATATCAGGCAGAGTGAGTCCTCCCACTTTGTCCTTTTTTAGTAATGCTTTACTTATCCGCGACTTTTTTTCCTTCCATATGAAGTTGGTGATTTGTTTCTCCATCTGTTTAAAAAGTGTCATTGGAATTTGGATCGGAAGTGCATTGTATCTATAGATGGCTTTTGATAGAATGGACAATTTTACAATGTTGTCTTCCTATCCACGAGCAAGATATGTTTTTCCAATTACGTAGGTCCCTTTTGTTTTTTTTGCAGTAGTACCTTGTAGTTTTCTTGGTATAGCTCTTTTACATTTTTGGTAAGGTTTATTCCTAAGTATTTTATCTTCTTGGGGGCTGCTGTGAATGGTATTCATTTGATGATTTCCTCTTCAATGTTCTTTTTGTTGATATAGAGGAATCCAACTGATTTTGTGTGTTTGTATTGTAATCTGAAACTTTGCTGAACCCTTCTATTAGTTTTCTTGAGGATTCCTCAGGGTTTTCTGTGTATAAGATAATGTCTTTGGAAATAGAGATAATTTTATTTCTTCCTTACCAATCTGGATGCCCTTTATTTCTTTGTCTAGCCCAGTTGCTCTGGCTAGGACCTCTAGCACAATGCTGAATAAGAGCAGTGATAAAGGGGATCCTGGTCTGTTTCCCGTTCTCAAGGGAAATGCTTTCAGGCTCTCTCCATTTAGGATGATGCTGGGTATTGGCTTTGTATCAATACCCTTTATTATGTTGAGGAATTTTCCTTCTATTCCTATTTTGCTGAGAGTTTTTATCATGAGTGGGTGTTGGACTTTGTCAAATGCCTTTTCTGTATCAATTGATAAAATTATTTGGTTCTTGTCCTTTTTTTATGTGGTGGATTACATTAATTGTTTTTCTAATATTGAACCAACCTTGCATACCTGGTATAAATCCTACTTGGTTATGGTGGATTATTTTTTTGATATGTTGTTGAATTCTACTGGCTCGAATTTTGTTGAGGATTTTTGCATCTATGTTCATGAGGGATATAGGTCTGTAATTTTCTTTTTTTGTGTTGTCTTTTGCTGGTTTTGGTATCAGGGTTATGCTGGCTTCATAGAAGGAGTTAGGTAGTATTCCGTCCTTTTCTATGCTTTGAAATACCTTCAGTAGTAGTGGTAAGTCTTCCCTGAAAGTTTGGTAGAACTTTGCAGTGAAGCCATCAGGGCCAGGGCTTTTTTTTTGTTGGGAGTGTTTTGATTACCTTTTCAATCTCTTTTTTTTGTTATGGGTCTATTTAGTTGTTCTACTTCAGTTTGTGTTAGTTTAGGTAGGTAGTGTGTTTCTAGGAATTCATCCATTTTTTCTAGGTTTTCAAATTTGTTAGAATACAATTTTTTGTAGTAATCTGATATGATTGTTTTAATTTCAGTTGGATCTGTTGTGATATGGCCCATCCCATTTCTTATTCGGATTATTGGTTTCTTTTCCTGTATTTCTTTAGTCAGTCTGGCCAATGGTTTATCAATTTTGTTAATTTTTTCAAAGAAGCAGTTTTTGGCCTTGTTAACTCTTTCAATTGTTTTTCTATTCTCTAATTCATTTAATTTTGCTGTAGTTTTTATTTTTTGCTTTCTTTTGGTGCCTGACAGTTCCTTTTGTTGCTCTCTTTCTGTTTGTTCAAGTTGTAGGGAGAGTTCTTTCATTTTGGCTCTTCTTTAATATGTGTGCCTTTATTGATATAAATTGACCTCTGAGCACTGCTTTCACCATGTCCCAAAGGTTTTCATAGGAAGTGTTTTCAGTCTTATTGAATTCTGTGAATTTCTTTATTCCCTCCTTAAGGTCTTCCATAACCCAGTCTTTTTTGAGCAGGGTATTGTGCAGTTTCCAAGCATTTGATTTCTTTTCCCTGGTTTTTCTGTTATTGATTTTTACTTTTATGGTCTTTCATTCAGAGAAGATGTTTTGTAATATTTCAATGTTTTGGGTTCTGCAAAGGCTTGTTTTATGACCTAATATGTGATCTATTCTAGAGAATGTTTCATGTGCACTAGAAAAGAAATTATAGTTTGCAGCTGTTGTGTGGAGTGTTCTGTATAAGTCTATGAAGTGAAGTTGTTTAATTGTAGCACTTAGATCTTCCGTGTCTCTATTGAGCTTCTTACTGCATTTCCTATCCTTCACCGAGAGTGTTGTGTTGAAGTCTCCTGCTATAATTGTGGAGGTGTCTATCTCACTTTTTAATTCTGTTAACATTTGTTTTATGAATGTTGTGGCCCTATCATTGGGTGCATAAATATTTAATACAGTTATATGTACCTGGTAAATTGTCCCTTTAATCTTTATGTAGTGTCCTTCTTTATCCTTTGTGGTGGATTTAATTTGAAACTCTATTTTGTTGGAAATTAATATTGCCTCTCCTGCTCTTTTTTGATTGTTGTTTGCTTGATATATTTTTATCCATCCTTTCAGTTTTGGTTTATTTGTGTCTCTTAACTCTAAAGCGTGTCTCTTTTAGGAAGCATACAGACTGATCGTGTTTTTTTATCCAGTCTGCAACTTTCTGTCTCTTTATTGGTGAATTTAGTCCATTTACATTAAGTGTAATTATAGACAAGTATGAGTTTAGTGCTGTCATTTTGATACCTGTTTTTGACAATTTCATTTTCCATTTACTTTTTTGTGCTGAGTTTTTCTTTGTAGAATGTGTGTTCCTCCTTTTTATAGTAGTTGAATTTATTTTGGTGAGTCGTTATGTTTATCTTGGTTTTTATTTTGAAGTATGGAATTGTTAGACCTTGTTGTGGTTACCTTAATATTTACCCTGGTTTGAGTAAGTAAAAACCTAAGTTGTTTCGCCCTGTATCGCCTTGGTTTCCTCTCCATATGTAATTTCTAAGCCTCCTGTATTTAGTCCCTCTTTTTTCACTATCGTAATCTTTTATATAATCACATCAATGATTCCCTGTTTTGAGCAATTTTTTAATTAATCTTATTTTGTTTTTGTGATTTCCCTATCTGGGTTGATATCAGGATGTTTTGTTCTGTGACCTTGTGTTGTGTTGGTATCTGATATTATTGATTTTCTGACCAAAGAATTTCCTTCAGTAATTCTTGCAGTTTTGGTTTGGTTTTTGCAAATTCTCTAAGCTTGTGTTTATCTGTAAATATCTTAATTTCACCTTCATGTTTTAGAATTTTGCTGGATATATGATTGTTCGCTGACAGTTTTTCCTCTTTCAGTGCTCTATATATGTTATCCCATTGTCTTCTTGCCTGCATGATTTCTGCCGAGTAGTGCAAACTTATTGATTCTCCTTTGTAGGTAACTTTTTTTTTATCCTTGGGTGCTTTTGAAATTTCTCTTTATCTTTGGTTTTGGCAGGTTTGATGATATGTCTTGGTGATTTTCTTTTGGGATCTATTTTGTATGAGGTTCGGTGAGCATCTTGGGTAGATATCTTTTCATCTTTTACAATGCCAGGGAATTTTTCTGCCATCAGATCTTCCACTGTTCTCTCTGTATTTTCTGTTATCCCTCCCTGTTCTGGAACTCGAATCACACGCAAATTATTCTTGATAGAGTACCCCATGATTCTTAGGGTTTCTTCATAGTTTTAAATTCTATTTGATTTTTCTTCAACTATATTTGTGTCAATTGTCTTATCCTCCAGCTCCCCCACTCTGCATTCCAGTTCCTCTATTCTGCTCCTGTGACTTCCTATTGAGTTGTCTGAATCTGTGACTTTATTGTTAATCTTTTGGATTTCTGAATGCTGTCTCTCTATGGATTCTTACAGCTTATTAATTTTTTCACTATGTTGTTGAATAATCTTTTGGATATCTTCAACTGCTTTATCCACGTATTCCTTGGTGTTTTCTGTAGATTGCCTTATTTCATTTGTGAGGTCATTCCTGATGTCTTGAAGCATTCTGTATATAATTTTTTTATATTCTACATTTGGCAATTCTAGGAATGTATCTACATCTGGGAATGATTTTGATTCTTTGATTTGGGGGTTTGTAGAAGGAATCATGGTCTGCTTCTTCATGTGATTTGATGTCGACTGCTGTCTCTGAGCCATTTATAAGATATTGTAATATTTTATATTTGCTCACTGAGTCTTATCTTCTTATTTTGTTTTGTTACAGTACACCCAGATGGGCTACTAGATTGTGGTATCGTGATTGATGTAGCTTTTGAATCACTTACGTCCTGTTACCAGCTTGCCTGAGCTGTCACCAGGTATATAAGTGTATGAGTCCATTCACTATTCTTGAATAGAATCAGCTCAGGTGTCCTGATAGCTGGTCACCTAGTGTGTGGTGTAGGCTCTCACCTGTTATCTTAGAGGAGTAGTGGTGATGGTTGTATGCACCAGTTTCTATTAGTGGCAGGGGGTCACATTTCGAGGAGGGCAGGATGCTGACAGCCTTCCTTCAAGTGTCAGTGAGGTAGGTGTGGCTCTATTCTCTAGAGCACTCTGGTGGGTGGGCTTTGCAGCTGTATCTTAGGCACCCAATGCTTGGGTAGGCGTCACTATTCTCAGACCCCTCTAGCAGGTGGCTAGGTGGTGTGGGTGGAGTCTCAGCCCTCAGTTCGCTGGTGTGGATCAGCGAGGGCTCTGTTTAGTAGGTAGAGAGGTATCTGACCTCCAAAACTTGCCTTTCCACTGCTGAGCTAAAACAATTATGGTCAGATCTCTATCAGAATTGCCTTTACATTGTAATAGCCACCTAGTTACCTGTAGGGTGAAAGCCAAAGACTATGGGTCTGTTAATGCCTGGATGGAGCTGATTCTGTACTGTTATTTCAGTTTAGGGAAGTCAGGGAAGGATTTTTTCTTTGATTGTTAAATGCTGCTTTTCTCAGGCCAGGAGAATGGGTTAGAAAAGAAAGAAGAAAAAAATTCAGCAGTGCACTTCACTCTCTGGCACAGAGGATTCCAATGTTAATGAAGCTGGCTGGGGCAATGAGGGGTGGAATCAGATATATAGAAGAGAGTAGCCTGGCAAAACATACAAAGTTACTTATGTTGTTTGGTGAGAACTGTTTTTTCTGAGATTCCAGAGCATTGTGTCGCTCGTGTGTGCTGGCTGGATCCCTGCTGAGACTGTCCCAGAGGGTTAGGGCTGCATCCATGCTCACACTGTCTCAAGAAGCCACAATCGGCTCCCCCACATTTAGTCCAAAGCCCAGCACCAAGGTTTCCTTTCTGGGACGCTGCACTCCAGGCTCCAAAACCAGTCGCTGCTTCCCTATAGTTTTTCGTTTCCCTGTCAGCCGCGTCTGTGTGGAGCCTGCGTGTGCTGCCTGGGTCCCCTCTGAGGTTGGTCCTGAGGGTTAGGCCTATATCTGTTCTTCCCTGTCTCAGTAAACCACAATCAGCCCCACCACTCTGACACCAGGAAACCGCGAGGGCTCAAGGCTGCGGCGTGGGACACTGGCTCCGGAAGCAGTCCCTGCTGCAGTGTGGCTTTCGCTCCCCCGTCACTCAGGTCAACTCCTTAGTTCTGTGTTTGATGGTCAGGGTTTGTAGATTGTCCTTTATGTAATCAGTTCACTTGTTTTTTCGAGTCTTTGTTTCAAGAAGGATAAGCGGAATCTTCTACCTAGTCAGCCATCTTGGTCCTGCCCCCGTGTCTGCCTCTTTATGTGATTTGATATTGACTGTTGTCTCTGAGCCATCTATAAGTTATTGTATTAGTTTATTTTATGCTTGCTTTTTGTATCCTAGATTCTTGCTTTGTTTAGTTTTGGTATTCCCAAATAAGCTGCTTGAGTGCGCTAGGTTGATTATTTTCACCTTTGAAGCTCTAATGTACTATCACCAGATGGCTAGCACTGTTACCAGGCATATGAGCCTAGGAGTTCATTTACTTTTCTTGTATGGATTCAACTCAGGTGCCCAGGTAGTTGGTCATAAAGTGTAAGGTACAGGCTCTGTCCTACAGTCTTAGAGGGGCAGGGGTTATTGGTGTAGGCAGAAGTATCTGGCTGCAGTAGGGGGTCCGAGTCTGATCAAGGCAGGGGTCTGACAGCTGTGCTCTGAGTGTCTGTGAGGAAAGTGCATCCCTGTTCTGTAGAGCACACGGGTGGGTTCTGCAGAAGGGCGATGGGTACCCAATGCTTTTGGTTGTAAGTTCTGGGCGGTACTACTTATCCTTGGAGCCCTGTCACAGGTGGCCAGGTATTGTGGGTGGAGCCAGCAGTCCTTAGGCCCCTGATGTGGGTAGGTGAAGACCCTGTTTAATAGGCAAAGCAGTGTCAAACATCAAACACCCATCTTTCCACCGTTCAGCTGAAACAGTTGCAGTCTGGCAACAAGGGCGTATTCTCCTGAAATGGGCCCACACAGGTCCATGCTGGGGTGAAAGGTATTCAAAGCCCATGGACCGTTTGTGCCTGAACAAGAGCTACTTCTGTCCTGAGCTCCCCAGCTTAATTGAGCTGGCAGATTATCTTTCCCTCAGTTGTGAACTTATACCTTCTTCAAGGATGGAGAAATGGCTCAGAGTGGTACCAGGGCCTATCTCAGGCCCAGGGAAGTTGACAGCCACTGAAGCCGGCTTGGGGGCTGGGGGCGTGGTAAAATAAACACAAGTAATTAGCTTTTGCCGAGAGTGCCGTTCTTCTCTTGTTCTGGAGGTGTGAGTAGTCTGTGCAACTTGCTGTCCTTCCCTGAGCTAAACGCCTGTGGAACGCCACTGCCAGCCCCACTGCAGTCGCTCCAGGGAACGGTGCCTGAGGGTTCCTGGCTGTTCAGGTCCAGTAACTCCTCTCCACTTCTGAATAGTCTCTCCCTCCCCCTGCCGCTCAGTCCGTTTTCTAACTTTACCTTTGATGTTCAGGGCTCCTAGCTTGTCATAAATATAATCGCTTCACTTGTTTTTTCTGGTCTTTTTTGTAAGAGGGATCACTGGTGGCGTCTCAATACTCAAAACTTGATCATTTCTTCCTTTCACTTTAGCTACTCGACATTCAAGAGCAACGTTCAGAGTCTCTTCCGACATCCGTTTTGGTCTTTTCTTTCTTTCCTGTCTTTTAAAGGATCTCTTGCTTTCCTCATGTGTGATGTCCTTGATGTCATTCCACAACTCGTCTGGTCTTCAGTCGTTAGTGTTCAACACGTAAAATGTGTTCTTGAGGTGGTCTCTAAATACAGGTGAGATATACTCAAGGTCATACTTTGGCCCTTTTTGACTTATTCTACTTTTCTTCAGTTTCAACTTGAACTTCCATGTGAGCAATTGACAGTCTGTTTCACAATCGATCCCTGGCCTTGTTCCGACTGATGATATGAGTTTTCCCATCTTCTCTTTCCACAGATGTAGTCAGTTTGATTCCTGTGTATTCCATCTGGTAAAGTCCACGTGTATAGTTGCCGTTTATGTTGGTGAAAAAAAATATTTGCAGTGGATGAGTCACTGGTCTTGCAAAATTCTTTCATGAGATTTCTGGCGTCATTTATTTCAGCGATGCTGTATTTTCCAACTACTTTTCCTTCTTTGTTTCCAACTTTAACATTCTAATCACCAGTAATTATCAATGCATCTTGATTGCATGTTTGATCAATTTCAGGCTGCAGAAGTTGTTTAAAATCTTCAATTTCTTTATCTTTGGCATTAGTGGTTGGTGCATAAATTTGAATAGTCATATAAACTAGTCTTTCTTGTAAGTGTATGGATTTTAGCCTATCAGTGACAACATTGTACTTCAGGCTAGATCTTGAAATGTTCTCTTTGATGATATGTAACATCATTCTTTTGACTCTGGTGGAATATCCGTGTTTGTAAGACTGCTCACAGACTGTTTCACCAGAGAGTTTTCTGGTACTGCAACATCTACCACTAATGTCTGTGATCCCTTTAAATTGGCAAAATAAGAATAGTGCTATAGATTTCTTCCAAATACAGAAAACATAAGTATGAAAATGTTCTTGCTGTTGATTATATTCTTTACCAATCTGTTTGTATGGGATTTTTGGTACTTCACTTGAAAAATGAGTCCAAGGTACTGTGATGTGATTGTTTACTTTGTGTGGCCTTTCTAGCCATGGTCTTATAACATCCACCCTGGTGCTTGGGCAGGACTGTGTGATAGGGTAATTGTGGCTCACCAAGGGGATTGTTTATTTTCCCTTCAAAGAGAACCAGTTCCAGAGCAAAGAGGAGGATTCAACTCCCATCAAGGAAGAACAGCCAAGAGCCGAGCGTATATTATGGACCTGAGATCCCTGCACTGAGAAGCTCCTAGAAGCAGGAGACTGAGATAGAGAGAGGAAGCTGTAACCCTGAAGATGGTAAGATGCCATGGCAGGAGAGACCGAGCAACAGGGACCCGGCTATAGGAGATGATGGCCCATGGAGAAGGAAAGCTGAGTGCCTTTGGAGAGAGGCCGGCCCAAGGCCAGGCAGAGGCACGCCTATGAGCACAGGAGGGAAGAGGCTGTCCTGATAGAAGAACTGTATTCTGAGTGTCGTTGAGCCTGAGCTATAACTGTTACTTCCCTAATAAACCCCATAATCGTGAATATGGACTATGAGTTCTGTGTGGCCATTGCAATGAGTTATTGAACCCGGCAGAGAAGTAGGGAGTGCTGTGTGAGGGACAGTTGGTGTCAGGGTTAGTGAAGATGGTGGAGAGAGGATAGTTTTTCACCAATGCCTTCAATGCAGCTTCGATTTCTTCCTTTTATACCATCAGTTCTTGATCTTATGCTACCTATTGAAATGGTTGAAAATTATCCAGTTCTACTGCAGTGGCTGTATTAATATCAGACAAATTATACTTCAGAAAAAGGAGTATTATTGGGAATAAGTAGGGACATAACATAATAAAGATTCAATTCTCCAAAAAGATACAACACTCCTAAATGTGTACGTGTCTAACAACAGCGCTCCAAAATACAAAAACTAATAAATCTGAAAGGGGAAATGGACAAATACGTATTTATAACTGGTATCAGTACTTTTCTATCAATAATTAATAGAGCCCTGCTAGTTGAAGTCCAAAGCATCTGTATGAACCACTCATGGATGTCTATGTGTGTGTGTATGTATATGTGTATGTATGTATATAGTATAAAGAGAAGTAATACAGAAATAAACATAGATACATGTTGTAGTCCTTGGGAGGTACAAACGGTTAATGCATTCAGCTGCTAACCAAAATGTTGGAGGTTTGAGTCCACCCAGAGGCACTTTGGAAGAAAGGCTTGGTGATCTACTTTTGAAAAATTAGCCATTGAACTGACACACTTGTGTGTCAGTACTACTCTGACACACATGAGGGGAGGGGTCACCATGAGTCAGATCAGCTTAATAGCAATCGAATGATTTTTTTATGCATTCTGCCAATGTTTGTCTTTTAATTGGTATCTTAGGCTGGGTTCTCTAGAGAAACAAAACCAGTGAGGTGTATATATATATATATTTTTATATAAATAGCTTTATATCAAGAAAATGGCTCACGAGGCTGTAGAGGCTGGTAAGTCTCAAGTCCATGGGTCAGGCTTGTGGCTTCTCCTGACTCACATAGATGCAGGGACTGCAGAACTCAAGATCTGCAGGTCATACAACAGGTCTGTGGCTCACAGGCTGCAAAGGCTGACACATCTCAAGATCGGCAGGTAAGCTGGTAGGCCGCGGCTCACAGACTGCGGAGGCTGGTGAATCCCAAAATTGGAAGGTAAGCTGAGAGTTCAAGTCCCAAAAACTTGAGATCAGATGAAGAGGAGCCAGCTGCAGGATTCAGAGTGAGCAAAAGCTCAAGAGCCTTGCCAGAAAGTCCACCTATATTGGATGCAGTCCACACCCCCGAGGAAACTCCCTTAGATCTGATTGGCTACTCACAGCAGATCCCATCATGGAGGTAATCACATTATATCACATCTCATCATGGAAATGATTGCATCGTTATACGACGGCTAAACTACATCATAACTGCCAAAGCACTGAGAATCATGGTCCAACAAAGTTGACACACAACTTTAATGATCCCAATTGTGAGTTTAATCTATTTAAATTTAAAGCGATTAATGATAAGGAAGGACTTATGTCTTCTACTTTGTAGTGGGTCATATACGTATTTTGTTTCTCATTTTCTTCACTACCGTCCACTTTTGTGTTTGACTGATTTTTTTCAAGTGTACAATTTTGATCCTCTCCTTGTTTCCTTTCCTTATATTTTTTAACTTCTTAGTGGTGACCATGAGGATTACAATTAATATCTTATGTTTATAACAATCTTCTTTTAATTAATACAAATTTAGCTTCAACAGTATACAACATTCTGCTTTTATTCAGCTCAGTTACCTCCCCTACTTACGTTGCTGTTACAAAAATTGCATCTTTATACATTGTGTGTCCATTAAGAGAGATGTGTAAGTATTTTTATGCATTTGTGCTTTAAATCATATATGAAAAAAAGAGAGGCGTGATATAAAAATATTACCGACTTTGTTTTATCTAAGTAGTTACCTTTACGGAGTCTTCGTTTCTTTTTATGGCTTCAAGTTACTGTCTAGTGTCCTTCCGTGCCAGCCAGGATGATTCCCTGTAGCATTTCTCATAAGGCAGTTCTGCTGCTAACATACTCCCTCAGGTTTTGTGTATCTGGGCATGTCTTAATTTCACCTTCATTTTTGAAAGATAATTTTGCTAGATATTGACATCTTGGTTCATAGTTTTGTTTCTGTATTTTTTTTCCAGTACCTTAAATACATCATTCGACTATTTTCTTGTCTCAATGGTTTCTGATGAAAAATCAACAGTTAAACTTGTTGAGACTCTCTTGTACATTAGGGGTCACTTATCTGTTGCTGCTTTCAAGTTTCTGTCTTCGTCTTTTGACATTTTGATTATGTCTGTCTGTGGATATCTATGTATTTACTGTCCTTTGAGTTTATTGAGCTTCTTGGATATCTAGATGACATTTGGGAAACTTCCAGTCATTATGTTTTTAAATATTCTTTCTGTCGTTTCATCTTTCTTTCCTTTCTGGGACTCCCTTAATGAGTATATTGGTATGCTTGATGTTATCCCGCAGGTCCCTTAGGCTCTGTTCATTTTCTTCATTCTTTTTCCTTTATGCTCCTCAGTTAGAACAATTTCAGTTGTGCTTTTTCAAGTTTACATTTTCCTGCTTTCTTGCTCAAATCTGCTGTTGAGCTCCTCTAATGAAATTTTTATTTCAGCTATTCAACTTTTCAGCTCTATAATTTCTATTTGGTTCTTTTGTATAATATTTCTTTATTAATGTTTTCTACTTGTTCATACATTCTTCTCTTGGTTTCCTTTTTTTGTGTGTGTGTCTATGGTTTGTTTAGCTCTTTGAGGAAATTTAAGACAATTGGTTTAAAATCTTTGTCTAGTAATCCCAATATCTGTGTTTCCTTAGGGATGCTTTCTGTTCATTTCTCTTCTTTCTTTCTTCTTAACAAATGAACCATCCTTTTCTTTTTTCTTTTTATGACTTAGAATAGTGTGTTGCAAACTGGATATCTTAAATATTATAATGTAACTCTGGAAATCAGATTCCCTCCTGTCATTAGGGTTTGCTTTTTTTTTTTTTTTAATTGTTGAGGGCCAGTCATCCATTTGCTTAGTGATGTTTCCAAACTATTTCTGCAAAGATTGTATGTCTTCTCATGTGTGGACACTGAAGTTCTGTTCTGTTTTCTCAGCAGTCAGTTCATGACATGACAGTGCTTTCTTTAAATGCTTGTAGCCAAAAAGAAAAAGTAACATTATCCCAGTCTTTGCAGATTGGCTCTGAACTGGTACGTTCTTTCAATGCTAAGCAAGAGTGCCTAAAACTCTGCCCTAGCCTTCACTTCCTGCCCCCATGGAGCCCAAAGATCAACCAGAGGTGCAAGCCTAAAGCTTTGTCAGGATCTTTATGAGCATGTCTTCATCCTTAGGCAAGAACATTGCACTTCAGATTCCTCAGTATATATGGTAGCCCTTCAAAGCCCTTAAACCACCAACCATTGTCCTCTCAGCCCTTTTTCCAAGCTTTTGGATGTCTCTGCTGTTTTCTCTGTCCTTCATCCTTTGACCCTGGAGGTAGGACCAATTCTTTTTAGCTTCGTACTTCTGAGTTTCCATCACATCATACATTTTTTCTTGTGTGCTGTTGAGTCAGTTCTGACTCATAGTGAATATAGGATGGAGTAGAACTTCTCCAAAGGTTTCTAAGGCTGTAATCTTTATGGAAGGGAACGGTCATATCTTTCTCCTGTGGAGTAGTTGGTGGATCAAATCAAAAGGTTTAACAGCTGAGTGCTTAACCACTGCACTACTGGGGCTCCTTTTGACATCATGCATCATAATAGATTTTTAACACACCCCTCAGAAACATAGAAGTCCATAAATTATCAAGGATACAGAAGATTTAACATGTAAAAAAAATACCAAATTGATACATGTGTATGTGTATTATCTAACCATGAAAGAATATACATTCATCTCATGCACATACATAGTGTGTATAAAAATTAACTGTATACTGTGTTATAAAGCAAGTCTCAACAAATTTCAAGAGTCTGCAATAATATAGAGGATACTATGTAAGTACACCATAATTAAAAAAAAAAAAACCATCTTAGAAAATGAAAATACAAAATCTCCATTTTTTTTTTATGTTAGTACACCATAATTAAAAAAAAAAAAAACATCTTAGAAAATGAAAATACAAAATCTCCATGTGCTTGGATATTTTAAAATACTATGAGTCAAAAAAGACATCATAATGAAAATTAGAATACATTTTGAAGTGAACAATTATGAACATAGTGCATATAAAAATTTGTGCAGTACAGACAATATAATATAGGAAACTTATAGCCTTAAAAATATAATTGGAAAGAACAAATCTTGAAAAATAAGTGAGTTAAACATCCATTCAAAATGTTGGGAAAAAACCAGAAACAAACATTCATAGGAATTTTTGTTTCTATTAATGATTGAATACATGCAACAGACGATCAACAAAGACTAAAGTTGATTCTTAGAAAATGCTAGTAAAATTGACAAACTTTAGGCAAGATTGATCAAGTGAAAAAGAATAAAGATATAAAAAACGAATATCAGGAATTAGAAAGAAAATGACTACAGATCTTGCAGAACATAAAGATAATGTGAGAATGTTATGAACCGTATTAGCCAATAAATTTGCAAATTTAGGTAAAGTAGGCAAACGTATCATACCATGTAAGTTAATAACAACGATTCAAGAAGAAACAGGAAGCAAAAGTAATTCCACAACTGTTAATACAATTGAATTAGAGCTCAAACTATTCTCAAAAAGAAAACTTCATATCAGATGGCTTTTCCTGCAAATTCTGCCAAATATTCAAGAAATATTTCACAAATTCTTCAATATAAAAGGAAATATATACCCAAACTCATTTTATAAAGCTTGTAGAATGAATATTGATACCAAAACCTGACAAGAGCAGCACAAGATGGGAAAATTACAGGCCAATGTCACTGATGAACATAGATGCAAAATATAAAAATAAATAGGCAAAACAAACCCAGCAATACTCTAAAGAAGAATATATTATGACCAAGTTGGGTCTATCCCAAGAATTCAAGGTTAGTTTAACATTCGAAAATGAATCAGTATAATTTGCCATATGTACAGGAAAAATAAATGTGATTATATTAATAGGTGTAATAAAATAAGTATTTGATAACCTTCAGCATCCACTCATGTTTTTTAGAAGAACATCTAGCATGCCATGAGACCAGAAGAACCAGAAGGTTCCCGGCTGCTGTCGCTGAACATTTTGATCAAAGAGTCCATAGAAAAGCCCTGATCAAAAGGGGGAAAATGCAGAACAGAATTTCAAATGAACCCTAGACTTTTTGGAGCCACTGAGGGTGAATGAACTCCTGAAACTATTGCCGTGAGATAATCTTTAAACATTACACCAAAAGCATTCCCTTGAATCATCTTAAAACCGAAGTATGAAAAAGAAAAAACCAAGCTGTTGCTGTTGATTCCAACTCAGAGACTCTGTAAGACAGAATAGCACTGCCCCATAGAGTTTCCAAGGTGCAGGTGGTGGATTCAAACTGCTCTTCTTTTGCTTGGCTACCGTATCACTTAACCACTGTGCCATGAGGGCTCCAGAAAATTAGCTTACTTAACTAATAAAAATGGTCCACCTTGAGCATATGCTCTTTTAAGAACTGTCTACATGGCATCAGATTGACAACAGCTACTGAAAAGATTAGATAGGAACCTTAAGGAGCAGTGGGTTTATGTTAATGACAGAGGAACAACTCGGAAAAGGAGGGTAAGAATGGTTGCACAACTTCAAGAATGTAGCCAGTGTTATTAAATTGTACAGGTAGAAACTGTTGAGTTGGTGTATGTTTTGCTGCATATATTCTCAACCAGAAAAAATACAGGTAATAATTAACAAAAAATGTCAAGGAGAGCTAAATATTTTGAAAATAAGACAGAGTTGCATGTGAGGGAATGAGTGGGGTGAGCTGTTTTAGATTAATAGTAAAGGCTTATGGGAGCAGGATATTTGAGGAGATAACTGACCTATATCAAAGGAGAGAATAGCTGTATGAAGTTCTGAAGGGAGGGATATTGCCAATAAAGGAAAGAGTTGTTTCTGAGGCCCTTAAATAACCAAGTGTTTTGGCACGTTTGAGGAAGCTCAGGAAATAAGTCATGGCTAGTGTGGAGTGAACCGAGGGAAGACTGTTAGGAAATGATGTTAGTATGGTGAGCAAATCCCGCATCATGAAAGACCATGGGAAGGATTTGGGAATTTTTCCTAATTGCCATGAGAAGCCACTGAAATGATGCTGTTATGTAGATTATAAGAGGGAAGATCGGTGCATGGAGTCCAGTTTTAACCAAGAGATGATGGTGGATGTAAGGTGGAGGTAGTGAGAAGTGGATAGAGTCAGGATTTATGTTAAGGTAGTGCCAAGAGTCCAGAATATGTCAATGGATTGGATGCAAGATTTGAATAAAGGAGAGAAATCAAGGATGATTTCTAGGTTTTTGTCCTGAACAACCCAGAGGATAGTGAGAACATTTGCTGAGATAAGGAAGACTGGGAGGTAGATAAGACACTTGGACGAAGAATTTTATTTGAACCACATTAAGTTTGAGATGCCTAGTAGACATTCAAGGGGAGATGTGAGGTCAGCCATTGGTGAAGGAACAGGGCAGAGTATGTAAATGAGGGTATCCTAGGGCTCAGGTGGAATTGACTGCCATGAATTGGCTCAGATAACCTAGACAGTGAGAAGTGATGAGTGATGTTACTTAAACAGGGCATGGAAATCAGTGAAAAAGGTGTGGGAGTGGCAGGGAAGCTAAGGTAGAGAAGTTTCTCTCTCCCTAAACCTGATTAGCTGGATTTGAAGACATCATAAGTTCGTGTATGAGAAATATCCAGCAAATTACCAGTTGATTTAATAAATTGATAACAAAGTCTACCTTTCAGCCAAAGATTGAAAAGCAAACAAACCAATTGCCATCCAGTGAATTCTAACTCTTAGCAACCCTATAGGACGGAGTAGAACTACCCCATACGGTTTCTAAGGAGCAGCTGGTGAATTCAAACAGCAGACCTTTTGGTTAGCAGCTTAGCTCTTACCCACTGCACCACCAGGACTCAGACCAAGAATAACACATGTGAGGAACTTACTCCTTAGTTCAATCAAGTATGTAGAAATTGAAATTTGTAATTTTGGAGATTCCCCTCTCTTTTTTTCGAAATGGGGGGCATTGAGATGGAGGATTTTCCTATGCCCACCATCCTAAGGGATTTAATTAACCCATAGTAGAGACATTGTAAACATCTGAAGAAATTATTACCTTTGAGAAATTTGAGGGTGAGTAGGCATATCACCTGGCACCTCTTAAACTCCTTTTAAAAGCCTGACTTGAAGACTCACCTGCCTTTTTGAATAAGTGCCAGCTTGAATAGGCAGGGTTCAGGGAATTGCCAACCAAAAGTATGGTTTCTCCAGAGGCCTCCAAGGGGTGTAAAAGAAGAGCGGAGCCAGACCCCGTGCTTGGGACACACCCTTGGTATGAAACATTTGAGTGTGTGTGTGGTGAGGGGAGCACTCGGTGTGGGAGAGTGGGGTGGGTGGGTAATAGGGAAATGCCTGGTTTTTTTTTTTTTTTTTTTTAAGAAACAGTTTTTTTACTTTTTTTTTTAATTACAACGAACAGTTCAGTGGAGACATGTTCCTTATCTGCAGGGGCTAGTGGAAGTGCTGATAGCTGAGAATGTAGCCTGCTCCCCAAGTGCCAGTTGGCATTTTGGAGAGAAAACTTGATGTTTGGAGCACTGACTGGCCCTGCCTTTTCTAAATAATTAAGGGTGGTGGGGTGGTGGTAAGAGAAAGAGGATGGTCTATGAACACTGACCCTGGAAAATTAACCCGAGTGTGTGGGTTGTGGATAGCAGGAAAAGAACATCACCCGCAAATGACAGCAGTGCCTTTATTTATTTATTTATGCTTCTTTTTAGTTCTGAGTTGTTTTTAAGCCACAAATTAATGGGGCCACCATGAATTTTCAGAGAATGAGTTTTACAAAAATCTAAGTGTTTTAAATATTGCCAGGATTTACTTATATATGCTGTATATGAGAAAAGTCCTTCCAGTTATAGGGAGGAGAAAGAAAGTATATTCAGGAATTAAATTTTCACAGTTCTCTGAATTCTTATATTTCTCCTGTTGTCCATTTTTCTTTTTTTGTCCTTCATCCACCCCTTCCACCTTGACCCACTGTCTTCATCATCTAGTGCTGCCGTAACAGAAATACCATGAGTGGATGGCTTTAACCAAGAGAAATTTAATACCTCGCATTAAAGTAGGCTAATAGTCCACATTCAAGGCATCAGCTCTAAGGGAAAGCTTTCTCTCTCTTTCGGCTCTGGAAGAAGGTCCTTGTCCTTAGCCTTCCCATGGTCAAGGAGCTTCTCAGGTGCAGGGACCTTGGGTCCAGAGGACATGCTCTGCTCCTGGTGCTGCTTTCTTGATAGTCTGAGGCCCTCAACTCTCTGCTTGCTTCCCTTTGGTTTTATCTCTGGAGAGATAAAAGGTGGTGCAGGCCACACCCCAGGGAAAGGTGACCTGCGTGAGGGTGGTGTTACAATCCCACCCTAATCCTCTTAAAGTAAAATTACAATCACAAAATGGAGGACAACTACACAATAGTGGGAATCATGGCCTAACCAAGTTGAGACACACATTTTTTAGGGTCATAATTCAATCCATGACACCCACCAAACCAAACTTGTCACCATCAAGTTGATTCCAACTCATAGAGACCCTAGTTGATTCGAACTCATAGAGACCCTATAGCATAGAATAGAACTATTCCATAGAGTTTCCAAGGACTAGTTGGTGGATTCGAACTGCTGACCTTTTGGTTAGCAGCTGAGCTCTTAACCACTATGCCACCAGGGCTCCTCTTGATCCACAGTCCACCCTAATTCACCACTGTGTTAGAAACTAAGGTTTTGCTACTCTGAAATAAGAACCTTTTACTATACTTTTGTGTTCGTGGTTGCTTTTGGTATGTCTTTAAGCACTGCACAGTTACCTCATACCCGTTAAAAACCCATTGCCACTGAGTCTATTCCAACTCATAGCAGCCCTATAGGGCAGAGCAGAACTGTGCCATAGACTTTCCAAGGAGCGCCTGGTGGATTTGAACTGATGACCCTTTGGTTAGCAGCCGTAGCTCTTAAACAGTACACCACCAGCGTGGGAGGGGTTTAATTGATAACATGATGTCTGGGCTCCAAGGGAGATGGAATGGATGTGCAGGAGAAGGGCATGCAGAGTCTGCCTGTATAGTCCCCAGAACTCTGTTCAAGATCATAACACACCTCAGTAATCACTTGAATCTAAACATACAACTTTAACAGTTGATGTAAATGACTTTACACATGAATTTTGGAACTCAGCTCTTTCTCAATGGAAGTTCCTTCAACCTAGCCGTTTGTTTGTATTCCCTTAATAATTATGAAAGCTAACAATTATTGTGTTCATTCTGTGTGTAAGGCCTTTTTCTAAGTGCCTTGTGTGTTTTATTTAACCTGCGTAACAACCTTTTGAATAAGACCCATTTTAGAAATGGGAAACTGAGGCAGTGAGAGGTAAAGTAACGTGCCCAGATCACCCAGCTGATAAATTGAGTTAGGATTTAAACCCAGGCAGTTTGTTTCAGAATTTGCTTATGTAATCACCGTACATGACAGCAGTGAGCCCTAGTGGCTCTGTGGTTAAAGAACTTGGCTGCTAACTGAAAGGTCAGTGGTTCGAACCCACCAGCCTCTCTGTAGGAGACAGACGTGGCAGTCTGCTTCAGTGAAAACCCTATGGGGCAGTTTTACTCTGTCCTTTGGGGTCACTGTGAGTTAGAATCGACTTGATGACAGTGGGTTTTGGCACATAATACTAATGTGCAGTGTATTCTGTATGCCGCGTATATGTTCAGAAACTAATTTTCCGAACATTTATGCCATATATAGATTACCAATCGAGTTGCCATTGTGTAGATTTTCACTCATGACGACCCCGTGAGTTTTCAGAGTAGGACTGCCCTCCATACGGTTTTCAATAGCTGTGACTATTTGGAGGTAGATTGCCAGGCCTTTCTTCCAAGGCAACTCTGAGTGTATTTAAACTGCCAACCTTTCAGTTAGTAGCTGAGCACTTAACTCTTTGTGCCACCGAATACATATATATACTAGGAGGTTTTCCTCCTTATTTGTACTTTAACGTTTTTTAGACTCTTACGAATACTTGTTCCTGGCAGTGAACTGGATGCTAAAGAACAGAATAGGCACATGTAACCCTCTCTCACCTTCTCCCTCCCCTCTTTCACAGAGATGAAATGAAAAGGAATTAATGAAGACAGATCACTGGATTAGGGCCCATACTCAGGGCTATAACAGCATGGGGGGTTTCTCCTGTCACTTCAGTTCTTGTTCAGGAATTGGTACCTGCTTTTTGTGAATCACAAAGACCAGTGCTGTATATCAAGCCATTTAGATTTGGGGTATGGAGCAGTGATTTAAAAAAATTAAATTTTATTTTCAGAGATTTTTTCTAATAATTGTTTACATTTATTTATTTATTTTTAAAGTTAGACCCTGCTTTATTTTAGAGAGGAACAAACTTTCAAAGTTTTTAAGCAAACATTGGTCAGGGCTGGGCTTTTTTTTTATATTAGCTTTTATTGAGCTTCAAGTGAACGTTTACAAGTGAAGTCAGTCTGTCACATATAAGTTTGTATACACCTTACTCCGTACTCCCACTTGCTCTCCCCCTAATGAGTCAGCCCTTCCAGTCTCTCCTTTCGTGACAATTTTGCCAGCTTCCAACTCTCTCTATCCTCCCATCCCCCCTCCAGGAATTGGCACCTCCTTTTTGTGAATCACAAAGACCAGTGCTTTATATCAAGCCATTTAGATCTGGGGTATGGAGCAGTGATTTAAAAAAATTAAATTTTATTTTCAGAGATTTTTTCTATTAATTGTTTACATTTATTTTAATTGTATATTCTAAAACCCCTACAAAAAGGCATGAAATAATTGTTTAAATTTTAATTCATATGGGTCAAAATGTATGTTAAACTACCTATCGTCACCTTCACAGTCGTCGTTATGTTTGAGCCGATTGTTGTGGCCACTTGTTACCAAGTATGACCTGCTTCTCCAGGGACTGATCTCTCCTGACAACATGTCCAAAATATGTGAGACGAAGCCTCGCCATTCTTGCTTCTAAGGAATATTCTGGCTGTACTTCTTTCAAGACAGATTTGTTCATTCTTTTGGCAGTCCATGGTATATTCAATATTCTTTGCAAACACCGTAATTCAATGCCTTCAATTTTTCTTTGGTCTTCCTTATTCATTGCCCACCTTTCGTGTGCGTATGAGGCGACTGAAAGCACCATGGCTTGAGTCAGGCGCACATTAGTTTTCAAGGTGACATCTGTACTTTTGAACACTTTAAGAGGCCTCTGGCAGCAGATTTGCCCAATGCAATGTGTCGTTTGATTTCTTGACTGCTGCTTCCGTGGGTGTTTATTGTGGATCCAAGTAAAAATGAAGCCCTTAATGACGTGAACATTTTCTCCGTTTATCATGATGTTGCTTATTGGTCCAGTTGTTAGGCTGTTAGTCTGTAGTCTTTGATCTTCAGCAGTAAATGCTTTAAGGCCTCTTCACTTTCAGCAAGCAAGATTGTATCATCTGCATATCTCAGGTTATTAATGAGTCTTCCTCCAATCCTGATGCCTTATTCTTCTTCAGACCAGCTTCTCAGATTATTTGCTCAGCATACAGGTTGAATACATATGGTGAAAGGATACAACAGTGATGCACACCTTTCTTGACTTTAAACCATGCTGTATTCCTTGTTCTGTTTAGATGACTGCCTCTTGTTCTATGTACAGGTTTCTCATAAAAACAGTTAAGTGTCCTGGAAATCTCATTCTTCCCCATGTTATCCATAATTTGTTATGAGCTGGAGTAGGTCTCAGAAATAATGTGCCATTTCTTCCAGTTGGTTGTGCACGGCTGCCTACTTCCCTAGGTGGTAGCAGCTAAGGCCTGTCTCAGAAACACTCTCCTCCCCACTTAGCATGAGTTTTCACACTGCTCCATCTTCCTTCCCTTGTGTGTCTCCTGCCCTCCTCAGTGGCTGGGGAAAATGATAGTAGTCCACTGATGAGATTTATTCTTTTATTATACTTTATTTTATTATTTGTTTTTATAACATAGTTCTGTTAAAATCAAGGGTAATAAAAATGTTTGTATGATGGAAGTGGATAATCCCACCCACTGTGTCCATCTAAAGTTTCATGAGAAAACTGTGCCCACAACAGAGGGCTCCCACTCCTCTGGCTCACTGTATTTTCTCCTTGTTTATTTGCTCTTCCCTCTTTCCTGATGGATGCATGGAACCACTGAGCTTCAGGACTCCACAATTCTGCTTTTCATACCAGTGTTACTGTAATCTTGGGTTCATGGGCTGCCTTGCCACAGATTTACTCATTCTGTTTCTGTTAATTATTTCATTACTTAAAAATCTCTCATGAATTTTTCCAGAAGTACATTCTATTCCTCAAAAACTTGGAAGCAATGGGAAAGTATGCAAAAAAAAAAAAAAAAAAACAAGAAAGCATACGTAATGCATCAAATAAATTATTAACGTTCCGATATGTCTATTTTCTTGCTTATATTGGCATGTATGTGTATTAGAGTCTCTGGTTGATGCAAATGGTTAATATCTTGAGCTGCTGACAGAAAGTTGGAGTTCAGGTCCACCCAGAATTGCTATGAAAGAGAGGTCTGGCAGCCTACTTCCGAAAACTCAGCCATTGGAACCCCTATGGAGTACAGTTCTACTCTGGCACGCTGGTGTCATCATGAATCAGAACTGACTCAATGGCAACTGGTTTTATGTGTGTATTAGCACACACATTTATGTATATTAACACAGATATTATATCCTGATATTTTCATTCAACATTAGTCTTTTCATGGTAATTTTTTTTTGTTTTTTTTTAATGAGGGCATTAAATTACTTTGTAATATTCTGTGTGCATGTACTATATGGTTTTTAGCGATTTGACTATAGTTGCAATAATGTGCATGTTTCTAGTAATCTTTAAGCTATACTTACATCTTTTTAACATACATCTCTGCCATTAAATCTCTTTGTTTAAGTGTTGTTTAACACTCATTACGCCTAAGGGATGGTCTCAGAAGCAGCCCTGATCAATTTTTCTCCCTCTTACTCATGAAGCCCCTTAATGTATTTCAAGGTATCAACTACGAAGGATTTTACGTACTTATCCTTTGTTTATTTTTCATTCAGTCAGTATATTCCATGGGCCAGAAGTAGTCTATGTTATGCAGATACAGTGGTGAAAGGTACACACTGTCCCTGTCCTCATGAAGGGGACAACCCAGTGCAGGTGGGAGGAGCACTGGGGAAATGCAGCTGAGAGCAAGGACAGACAACCCTCCAGGAACCACACTGGACTTCAGAGAGGCTTGTTGGCTGCTGTTCACCTGGCAGGCTTCTAGATACCCGAGTACCCTTGGGCTTGGTGCCTGCTCCTCTCTCTACTGACACCCTCCCTCTAGGATGCCTCAGTGAGTTTACTGCTGTCTATTTGTAGCTAAGGACGTGAGGTTTATACCTCCATCCATTCAAACTCCTCCTGGGTCCAGACTCATATATTCAAATGTGAGCCTAACTCTCTGTATTGACCTCTTTATGCATTATAATGATACATTCCTCATATGGCCATCATGAAAAGCAAACATGAAAGGAAAAGCACAGGAGTGCCTAGCACCAGTGTAGGTACTCAATGAACATTAGCCGTTGGTATTATCCTTGACATCCCCATGTGGGGTGAAGTTTTATTACCTGACATCTCCATGTGAATATCTAACAGCTGCACCATGTTATCTAGGCTATGAAACAATTCTTGGTTCCAACCACCATTCCGTTCTTATCGATGAATTTCTCAAGGCTTCGGTGATGGGAGTGTGTGTTTTTCCACACAATGGACATGATTAGGAATGGTAGGCCAGGTCCTGCACAATAAATTGCTCCAGCATTCCTATGGGTGACCATTGAGACAAGTTTCAGCCACTGAATGTAGCAAAGAATTGGAACTACTCTCAGCTGTTCATGTGAGTACTCTCAATCCAGAATATCTGGTAAATCAACTGTTAGGGATTGAATTGTGTCCCTCCAAAATGTATGTGGAAATCCTAACCCCTGTACCTGTAATTCTGACCTTGTTTGGAAATAAGGGGCCTGCTTTTATTATGTGAATGAGGTCATACCAATGTAGGGTGGGTCCTAAGCCTAACTCTTCTTAGTTATAAAAGGAGCAGAATACACACAGACAGACACAAACAGGTGAAAAGGAAGACAGACAAAGAAGACAGATGCTTCTAGAAGGCCAGGAACACAAATGATTGCTGGCATCTACTAGAAGCTGAGGTAGACAAGGAAGGACCTCCCACTACAGCCATGCCCTGAATTCGAACTACTACCTGCTAAACTGTGAGAAAATAAATTTCTGTCCTTTAAAAGCCATCCAGTTGTGTTATTTTTTGTTATGGAGGGACTAGGTAACTAACACACCTACCCGTGCTTATAAGGTCAGCCCAGTGCAGAATAATTTTCTTCCCTCCTTGGTCTAGCCCACCCGAACCTGCTCTTTCCCTATCAGTGTCCTTTGCTTTCACCTAAGAGCTATGACAGAGTCCGCTTGATGCTGACGCATTGAAATTTCAATTTATTTTTTATTTATGATTACTATTAATTCCAATATTTTCTACGGTTTTCAATGGAGACAGTCCTATAATCTATGAATAGCAGTTATACTTTTTTTGTACTAGCTTACACTTCCAGTGTTAAATGTTTAATAAAAATAATGATAGAAGCATCCTTATTTTATTTTTTATTAATTTTAAAGAGAATGTCCCACACATCACCATGAACTATCATGCTAGTTGTAGTTTTCCACGTTCGGGAACTCCTTTTCTGTTCCATGTTTGCTCCTAGTCCTTATCTCTCCGTGTGATTGGATTTTATCAACCTGCTTTGCCCCCATCTCTTGAGGTGAGCATATGTCTTCTCCTCTTTCACCTATGCATGTGGTGAATGAAATTACTAAATCTTTAATGTCCACTCAAATTTGTATGCCTACAATAAACCGCCTTGATCATGGCATGTTACGTGGTTTACCCTTTGCTGGATTTCCTTTGCTGGCATCTTATGTAGGGTTTTGCATCTCAGTTACTGAGTGTGCTTGTCCTCTAACTCTTCTTCTACCTTCCTTCTCTAATTTGTTATCATTTTTAAACTAGCCATAAGGATCAAGTTAGGGGAGTATCTCATGGTTTTCTAATCTCTGTTGACTATGTACAAGATTAAAATGACTGTTTCTTGCATGTTTGCTGGAACCTGACTGGAAACGATCTAGGTCTGCCATTTTCTTTGTAGGGAGATCTTGAACTACTGACCCATTTTATTTAGTGGTTAAAGGCCTCTTCTGGTGCTAATTTACTTGTAAAAAATTCTGATGCATGTTCTAGATTGCTCGAATCTCATCTTTAAATATTGATTATCAGGGCTTGTAGCCTCATGCAAGCCAATTAATCAATCCCAGATTTCCCCAAAGTCAGGCTCTGCAACTCTTCCCGGTACCAAATTCCCTCATCTAAGACTTATTTGCAAAGAAAGAGACAACAGTATGCTATCTACGTAGTTGTGTATCCGCAGCCTTCTTGAGTCCATAACGTGAGGTTACAGTCTTCTAATACTTTTTTTGTAATTGTTCTCTTTCTTATTTTTTTTTTCCTTTTTTCACTGCCAATACCCCCCCTCCCCAGTCTAGTAGTTTTAAAGTTGTGCGTTTGAGGTTCAAGTCTGTAATCCAGCTGGGATTCTGTGTGTGTGCATGTGTGCATCAAAAGAACACGCTTCTAGAAGCAGAAAGCAGGCAGTGCGACTGTTGGGTGGTTGGCGGGGCGGGGGGAGGGGAGCTGCTGCCCAGAGAGGGCGCCCGAGGGAGGCAGGAGATGCCGGGCTGCCCACCGCCAGCCTGCAGACTCCAAGGAGGTGGAACCTGCGTGCGCCATGAGCCTTTTGAGACAGGCCCAAGCCCGCCCAGCCGGGTGCTAACCTCGCACCCGCCAGGCTTGCGGGTTCCCCCAGGACTAGGGGAAGCCTAAGGCCAAGGAGGGCAAGACCTAGGGTCTGGACCTGGGAACTGGTTCTGCCACGTGTGATCGCAGCACTTATGCTGGGAAGGAGGGCAGGAAGCATATCGCAACGTGCGTCCGGACGATGACCCAGAAGGGCAGGAGTTGTGGTCACCCACGGACTCTGCGTCTGCATATGGAGGCCCCCAGGGTGCAATTCCAGGAGCAGAAGGCAAATCCACAGAGGCCACAGTGCACCTCGCCGATGCTCCCCAGGGGCATTGCCCCAAATTTGGGGAACAGTCCCTCCTCTGGGCTAGGGACTTTGTTTCCTCCATTGTCATCACTGACTGTGAGCAGACTCTTGTCTAGGCAGACTAATGAGGAGTTATCAAAATGAGCTTCAAAGTCCGGATTTGAGTTAAGGATCATAAATTAACACAGAGAAATACGACTTTAGCAATAAGTGCCTGCTTGAAGCCCAAGTTGCCTGAAAACGCGGAATTTCAGTCTTTCAGCTCCTCTGCTAATCTAGGGACTAAGAACAGGATCTCACTGGAGCTCAAAGATGTGGGGCACTGGAAATACTCCTGGGTCTGTCTGCTCATGGCTGATTGCCTGATTCCCAGTTTTATTATACAGCTTAAATACAGACCAGAAGAGGAGTTTGGGGCTTGACACCTGACATCTTAACACCAGTTCCTGTTTCTTGAGGAAGGAAGAGGTAAAATAAATCAGCGTTTACTGTTTCCTTCTCCATCCCCGGAAGTCCTGATGAAGACCCTCTCAGGTAAGGATTGACAGGGAGTGGCTTGGTTTACTGTTCAACTTTGTCCTTCAGTAACTTTGTTTATGTCCTGCATGTAAACTATTGTGCATTGAGAAGCATTCTAATTCTTGTGCAGAAGGACTAGACCTGCTGCAGAATGACTATATTGTGCCTCCCTCGGGCACCCCTGTCTGCGCAGCACCCCCCAACGCCAACTGTCCAACCGCCTCTCTCCTGGCATTCTGCTTCTAGAAGCATGTTCTTTTGATGCAGAGATGCAGCACACACAGAATCCCAGCTGGATTACAGACTTGAACCTGAAGACCTTATGCAGAATGACAATTTATGAACCACTAAGCTCAGTACTAAAGCAGGTACTTACCCCTCAGAGAAGGCCCTGGGGGAGGTTGACACCTGCATTCCCCAGCGCTCCTGCTGCTCTAGAAGTGCCTGAAATGCCTCTCTGGGAAAGACTTTCAGAGTAGTAGGCTCATGGCCCACGTGGGAATTCAGGCCTATTTTTCTGTTAGAACATCTCATTTCGCTCTGAAAATATTATTATCCAGTTTATTAACCAGGCATGAGTACAGACATCTCATATTTTCAAAATAATCCCATTCTCTAATACTAATTTGCCACCAAGAGTATATTCCAAAGTTTTTCCAATAGGCTAGAAAGTCTATCCAAAGAGGGGAGTCCTGCGCCATGTTGTGCAGTGACAACAGGGTTGGCATAATATGTTTACCGAGATACCTACCACTTTTTTTTATTTTTTATTGTGCTTTATTTGAAACTTTACAGAGCAAATTACTTTCTTGTTCAACCATTTATACACAATTGTTTTGTGACATTGGTTGCAATATTCATGATGTGTCAATATTGTCCTCTCCTATGCTCCAGTTCCCCGTTTCCATCCGCCATGATTCCTGTTCCATCCTGCCCTCTTTTCAGTGCTTTTGGGCTGGTTTTGTACTTTTGGTCTCATACACATGATTGAACTAAGAAACACTTTCTTCACGTGTGTTGTTGTTTGTTTTATAGACCTGTCTAATCTTTGGTGGAGGGCGAACTTCCGAAGATACTTTCCACTTTGTTGCTTTCCATAATTCCTGAAATTCCAAGCCTGCCACCTGAAGAACTTCCTTTAGTGTTTCATTTAGAGCAAGTCTGGTGGCGATGAATTCTCTTAAGCGTCTTTCACCTGAGAATGTCAATATTTTTCCTTTACTCATGAAGGAAATAACAGCCTATAGAACACTGGGTTAATGTTTCTTTTCTTTCAGTGTTGAAAAAATGTTGTTTTCACAGCCTTTTGGCCTCCATGGCTTCTGATGATGAATACAGAGTCATTCCAATTGTTTCTCCTGTGTGAGATGAGTTGTTTTCTCTCTAGCTTCTTTGAAGATATTTTCTTGGTCCTTGTTATTCCACAATTGACCGTGAGGCATTTGGGCGTAAAATTATGTGAGTTTAACTTGTTGGAGTTTGCATAGCTTCTTGAATCTGTAAGTTTATGTCTTTCAACAAATTGGGAAAGTGTTGAGCCAGTATTTCTTCAGATACTTTTTTCTACACCACATATTTTCTCTACACCGTATGGAATTCCAATAAATAAATGTTAGATATTTTTGAGGCTCTGTTCATTTTTTTGCAATATTTGTTCTCTGTTTTCAGATTGTATATTTTCAATTGAACTGTTTTCATCTCATTGATCCTTTTGTCTGTCAACAGCATTCCGCTGTAGAGCTGATCAAGTGAATTTTTTATCTCTATTTTTCTGTTTTTCCTGTCTAAAATTTTCATTTGTGAATGGTTTCTGTGTATTTTTCTATTTTTCTAAGTTGTGCCTGTTACTTCTTTGAGCATGGTTAAAGTAGCTTTTTAAAGTTTTTGTCTGTGTTTCCAAGACTGTGTCTTACTTCAATCTTACAAAAAATGTCGATGTTGTTTGTTTTAGGAATCACTTGACCCAGTTATGTTCAGGCTGCATGTTCTTTCCCAACTTCTGTGTGCTGTGGCTCAGATGTCAGTTCAGATTTTGAAGACTTTGCAGTGATATTTGGATGTAATCTATGGGAGTGTCACTCAGTCTGGGACCTTGTTGGTGTTCTAACCCATAATGCAGTTCTCAAAGGATTGATCTACTTTTTAGGGTCAGAGCAAAGCATATGCAACTGTGGGAGTGGGGAGGGGTATGAAAAACAACTTTATGGTATCCCTCTCTTGAGCTGCCTGGTCTCTGTCTCTCTGAGGCTCTCTGATGTCTGAGCAGCTACCTTCCTGGTCCACTGGCAAGAATGTTGGGGCTTTAATCTCTTCATTCTGCTGCGCAATTAAGTGACTGGGTCTGCGTATGAGGCCAAATAATGGTAAGATGGAGAAAATGTAACAGAGATTCCTGTACATTATTTGGTCCTTATATACTTAGGTCAGAGAGAAGGCACACTGTTTCTGGTGATACTTCGAAACAGGTATGGAGAAAAAGGCATTAACAGGTCGATAGCTGCATACTAGGTGTTACAGATTAAATTCTGTCTTCACAAAATGTATATATCAGCTTGACTAGGCCATGCTTCTCAGTATTGTGCGATTATCCACCATTTTGTCAGCTGATGTGATTTTCCAATGTATTGTAAATCATACCTCTATGATGTTAATGATCGAGGATTTGAAGCAGTTATGTTAAGGAGGCAGGGCTCAGTCTACAAGATTAAGTTGTGTTTTAAGTCAGTCTCTTTTGAGATATAAAAGAGAAAAGAGCAGAGAGACAGGGGGACCTCAGTACCACCAAGAAAGAAGTGTCAGGAGCAGTGCATCCTTTGGACCTAGGATCCCTGTGCTGAGAACCTTCTTGTCCAGGGGAAGATTGGTGACAAAGACCTTCTCGTAGGAGTGACAGAGAGAAAAAGCCTTCCCCTGGAGTTGGCACCCTGAATTTGGACTTATAGCCTCCCAGACTGTGAGGGAATAATTTTCTTTGTTAAAGTCATCCGTTTGTGGTATTTCTGTTACAGGAGCACTAGATATCTAAGACGCTAGGTACCAGGAGATGTACATTTCCCAGCTCTTTCACTCCCAGGGACACTATGACTAAGTAGCCAATGCCATAAATCCACGCGAGCAGACTGTTCTGATTACTGCTTTGACTCTACTGTCTGTTACGGTAACCACACCCACCTTGTCTTTGTTGATTGAGTGCCACCACTTGGCTGCTACCACCATGGGGTCCAGTCAACTGCATTGTAGTCAGGTGTCTTCATTCAGTTAGGGCAGTTCTCACTGTGGACTCTTACTTACATAAAATAGCAACCACAGAAGTCTTCAATAATGCTGGGGCTTGCTTCCCAAATTTGTACCTCACTGCTATGGTAAAAAGAGAGCCCTCTGGGCACTCCGTGTGTGGGTCTGTGGGTCCAGCCTAATAAATCTATTCTAACATTCCAATTTCCCTCAGCCTTTGGATACCTTCTCCTACAGTATACAATGGCAGATCTGCCATTTCCACTTGATTTATTTTAGGCCACCACTTAATCCATGCTTCAGTAAACCAGCCAAATAAACTATGAGATCCTTTTCTAACCTCTCAAGCTGAAACACTGAATGAAGAATCTATGCTTCCTGGGTCTATATCAATAAACTCAGACTAATCCACCTTTATGTTGCTTGCACCGTTATCCCACACCCATAATAGCCATTCCCACACATATTCACCAGGTTTCTGTATGTATATATTAGAAAAATCAAGCAGTTCTTTTGGAGTTTAGCATAGCTTTTCCTGGGTCACACTTCATAGCTCACCTTTTGGGGCTTGTTGGGACTGAAGTCTAGGTATAGGTCTAGAAGCAAAAATGGACAGTGGCAGTGGGATGTTCAGCCGTGTCTTATAAGGCATCTGCCTAAGGTGATACCCCAGGCAATGCCCCAGATACCACCCCAGGAGACAACTCAAACAAGACACTTCAGGCACAGCTGGGGTAATCTCATCAGATGGAGGTGGAAGGGATAATTGTTTTACTGGGAAGGGTGGCTTAGCCGGCAAAGTTAGAGAATCTCTTCAGATGGGAGTAAGAGGTCTGGTTCTGTTAGGAAGAGCGATTCAACAGAAATTGGAGGTTCATTGTCCCCCGCTTCCTGACTGTCTGCCCATATGTCCTCATCCCAAGTTTCAGGATCCCATTTCTTCCCAATCAGTGCCCTTACTTTAACTTCAGAAACCATTTGAGGTTGGATATTCAACTGGCGCTTTAATTCAGTCACTCTTATGATAAGAATCTGAGTTTATTTTTGGCAGCATTAGCCTTGTTACTATAAGAAATATGGTTTTCTTTCTGGGCACAGGTGGCAGCTTTCAGATCTTGTATGTGGTGCTTGAGCTTTGAGTCCATTTCTTTCATTCACCAGTGTGGCTAGCAAAAGCAGGACCAACCAAGCAGCTTCCTTATTATTCTTATTCTGACAAAATTATAGAAAAGTATCAAATATGTAATCAGGCAGAGCCTTGTCTCTCACAAATATTTGATCCAGTTGTAGTAGTATTTTGTGTATTTCTATTGTCACCTCCCACCATGGATTAGCAATAGCCTATTTACTACTGGAGGCAGTCATCAGTGCCTTTAAGATTAGCCAGACTTGAGAATCAATTCAGAAAACTCGTCCTTAAGATTTGGTTCCTCTGGAACCAGTGTAGGTACCAAATGTCTTAGCCTGGGATCTCTAGAGATGCAAAACTGGTGAACAGAATATATATATACACACATATATATGAAAAAAAAAAAAGAGTGTGTGTATATATATATATAAAATTTTTTTTTTTTTTTTTATATGGAAACCCTAGTCGCATAATGGTTAATAGCTATAGCTGCTAACCAAAAGGTTAGCATTTCGAATCCACCAGGCGCTCCTTGGGAACTCTGTGGGGCAGTTCTACTCTGTTCTGTAGGGTCACTATGAGTTGGAACCGACTCGACGGCAATGGGTATACACACACACACACACACACACACACACACCCCCATATATGCTTACATATGTTAGTTGTGGCTGTTAGAGGCCATCGATCCTGTGTAAAACAGAATGAAACACCGCCTGATCCTGAACCATCCTCACAATCATTGCTATGTTTGAGCCCATTCTTGCAGCCAGTGTGTCAGTTCATGTTGTTGAGCGCCTTCCTCTTTTTTTCTGACCCTCAGCTTTTCCAAGCATGATGAGCCTTTCCTGGGACAGGTCCCTCCTGAAAATATGTCCAAGGCACGTGAGACGAAGTCTCTCCATCCTTGCTTCTAAGGTGCATTCTTGGTGTACTTCTTCCCAGATGGATTTGTTTATTCTTCTGGCAGTCCATGGTATATTCAGTATTCTTTGCCAACACCATATTTTAAATGAATCAGTTCTTCGGTTTTCCGTATTCATTGTCTAACTTGCTCAAGCATGTGAGGTAATAGAAAATATCATGGCTTTGCTCAGGCACACCTTAGTCCTCAAAGTGACATCTTTCCTTCACAACACTTTAAGGAGGTCTTTTGCAACAGATTTGCCCAATGCAATACATTGTTTGAATTCTTGACTGCTGCTTCTGTGGGCATTGATTATGGATTCAAGTTAAATGAATTGCTCGATGACTTCAGTATTTTCTCTATTTATCATGGTGTTGCTTACTGGTCCAGTTGTGAGAATTTTTGTTTTCTTTATGTTGAGGTGTAATCCATACTGAAGGGTGTAGTGGTTGCTCTTCATCAGTAACTGCTTCAAGTCCTCTTTACTTTCAGCAAGGAAGGTCGTATCAGCTGCATATCATAGGTTGTTAGTGAATCTTTCTCCAAAACTGATGCCATGTTCTTCTTCTTACAGACCAGCTTCTCAGATTATTTGCTCAGCATACAGATTGAGTAAGTATGGTGAAAGGATACCACCATGACACATAACTTTCTGATTTTAAACCACACGGTATCCCCTTGCCCTACTCAAATGACTGCCTCTTGGTCTACGTAGATATTCCACATGACTACAGTTAAGTGTTCTGGAATTCCCATTCTTTGCTAAGCTATCCATAATTTGTCATGAGCCACACAGTTGAGTGTGCTTGTATAGTAAACAAAAATAGGTAAACATCTTAGTTATAGTCTCTACTTTCAGCCAAGATCCATCAGACATCAGAAATGATATCCCACGTTCCATGTCTTCCTCTGAATCCAGCTTGAATTTTTGGTAGATCCCTGTCTGTGTACTGCTGCAACTGTTTTTAAATTAAATTCAGCAAAATTTTTCTTGCATGTAATGTTAATGACATTGCTCGATAATTTCCGCATTGCGTTGGACCACCTCTCTTTGGAATGGGCACACATATAGATCTCTTTCAGTCATTTGGTCAGGTAGCTGTCTTCCAAATATATTGGAATAGACAAGTGAGCACCTCCAGCACTGCGTCCCTGTGTTGAAACATCTCATTTGGTATGCCATCAATTCCTGGAGCCATGTTTTGTGCCAATGCCTTCAGTGCAGCTTGGAGTTCTTCCTTCAGTACCATCAGCTCTTGATCCTATGCTACCTCCTGATATGGTTGAACGTCGACCAATTGTTTTTGGTGTATTGAGTCTTTGTATTCCTTCCATCTACTTTTGATGTTTCCTCTGTTGTTCGATATTTTGCCCATAGAATCCTTCAGTATTGCACCTAGAGGCTTGAATATTTCCTTCAGTTCTTTTAGCTTGAGAAATGCCAGGTGTTTTCTTCCCTTTTGGTTTTCTAACTCCAGATCTGTTCACATTATATTATCATACTTTGTCTTCTCCAGCTTCCCTTTCAGGTATTCTATTGAGCTCTTTTACTTTATTTTTCCTTCCATTCTCTTTAGCTACTGTACATTCAAGAGCAAGATTCAGAGTCTCTTGTGACATCCTCTTTGGTCTTTGCTTTCTTTCCTGTCTTTCTAATGACTTTTTGTTTTTTTCATATATGATGTCCTTGCTATCATCCCACAACTAATCTGGTCTTCGATCATTAGTGTGCAGTGCATCAAATCTATTCTTGAGATGGTCTCTAAATTCAGGTTTGATATACTCAAGGGCATACTTTGACTCATGGACTTGTTTTAATTTTCTTCAGCTTCAACTTGAACGTGAATATGAGCAACTGATCATCTGTTCTGCAGTCAGCCCCTGGCCTGATTCTGACTCATGATATTGACCAAGTGAAGAGTGATTCAGAGAAAAACATGGGTAGAGTGTGACCTAATTTCCATAAAAACAAACAAATGAATGTACTTACATGTGTCCCGGCAAAAAGAAGTGTGTAAAAGGGTACATATGTATCTTTGGACACTGGACACTTCAGGGGAGCAGGTACAATATACTTATGTGGGGATGGCTCTTATTATAACTTCTATATACAAATCTCTATTGTTAAATGTGTTATAAGAATGTAAAAGCTTTTAAAGTTTAATAACATCATACATGTATGTGTGTGTATTTGAAACTTTTTTTCTTTTGACTATTTCATATATGTGTTTTTTAGTTATCTAGTTTTTTTTTTAGTGTGGCTATAGCAGAGATACCACAAGTGGATGCCTTTAACAAACAGAAACTTATTCTCTCACAGTTTAAGAAGCAACAAGTTTGAAGTCAGGGCACCAGGTCTAGGAGAAAGCTTTCTCTGTTTGTGGCTCTGGGGGAAGGTCCTTGTCATTTATCTTCCCCTGGCCTAGGAAATTCTCAGCGCGTGGACACTGGGTCAAAAAGACGTGCTCCACTCCAGGCACTTCTTCCTTGGTAGTATGAGGTCCCTCTCATTTCTGCTGACTCTTCTCTTTGTATCTCAAAAGAGACTGACTCAAGACTCACCCTAATCCTGTAGATTGTGTCCTCCCTCATTAACCTAACTGCCTCTAATCCCGCCTTATTAACATCACAGAGGTTAGAATTTACAACACATAAGTAATCACATCAGATCACAAAATGCAGGACAACCACACAATACTGGGAATCATGGTCTGGCCAGGTTGACACACATTTTGGGGGACACTATTCAATCCATAACAATAGAGAAAACACTGTCTTCAATGCCAGATTCAGAGACTTTTATCAATCTATGAAGGGCAAACACAGATATTGAACAAAATTCAGACCAGCGAATTATTGCTTGCTCTTGTAACTAATGACTTCTTCTGGTCTCTGTACCTGGAAATGGCCAAAAAGAATTCTGTGAGGATTAATTCAGTTATTGCTAAAACATCTACTGCATTTACATGTCTACAGATAAGGAAGAATGCTGGACACCATGTGTGATTCATTAAGTAACACAGGGACTATTAGACTGTTGTTTTCCTTCTCTGATATGCCACTATCACCTTCTCCCCTTGTTGCTCTCCTGAAAAACCCACACTTGTATATTCTAGGCTTTTTTCCAGGATTGAATTTGCAGGAAGTTGAAGATATATCTTTGAAAGATAAAAAAGACTTTGGCCACATTGTCTTTAGACAGTCGAACTTCCCAGCCAGCCTCTGTGCAGGATGGGAATTCACAATCCCTCCTACTCAGTACCTCTGAGCAGGACGGGATTTCTGTTTCATTATCAGGAGACTGTGGAATTCACCCCTCTTCAGAAAACTTACTTTCCTTTGCCTCAAACTGTCCCTCTCAGGATCTGTCACGGTCACTCTGAGAAATTCACATGGGCAGCTTGTATGGAAGTGCCCATCCTAGAGTCCCTGCCCTTCCTTCCTTGCTCCGTAGGGCTTCCTCTGACACTTGGGGTCACATCTCCCAGGGAGTACACACCTCTGGCACTTCCAGGGATTCCCAGGCCCTGGGATACTGTGATGGGACTTGGAACTCAATCTCTTTCTTCCCATCCTCACCTTTGGTTATCTGTGTTCTGTCTTCACCAGATTTAGGAGGCCTTGTCTTCTCTTTGCTCATTTCATTTCAGTCAGGCTTTTCTATTCCAACTCTCTGATCACAGGACAGATCAGGTTAGACCACAGAAAAGAGAAAGACCAAGCAAACATCACTGATCTGTGCAGAAGCTGCTGGGAAGGGATTCGATTCTCATTGGTTTAGGGTTTTAAGCCCACTGCTCACCGGCAGGCAGGTTCCCTCCAGAGTCTGGCTTCTGTCTGGTACCTTGTACTACAAAGAACTCAGTGACCAGCCCACCTTCACAGTCACACCTCCCTTAGAGCTATCTTTGCAGAGGCTGTTTCTCAGACTTCCATGTCCCACTGAAATCCCATTTCTCTTTCCTTACAAACATTATGCTCATTCTCAGGGCCCTGAGACCTCAACTGCAGGTGAGTCTTGTCCTCTTCTCTCCTTGGCGGGGGGAGCTTTGGAGTGGACCTCATGTCTTTGGACAGCTATCCTGGGCCTTCTTCCACCTTGGTGCTCTAGGGCTGGATCTCTCCATGTAATAGAGGGGGCGTGGAAGGGGCACAAGGCTAAAAGGATGGATCTTCCAGGAGAGGTGGGTTTAAGAAGCCTGAATGAAGTTCTTCCCTGAAGGGTGCATATTTTCAGTCCAGACATCCTGCTTCTCTCAGCCTAAGAGGCCTAGCACGTCTTCAGATGCTTCTCCTTTGACCTTCAGGCCATGCCTGGACCCTCTGCAGCCCGGTCTCCCACATGTGTAGCAGCACCAGTAGGTGTGGCAGTCACTTCAGCCCTTGTCTCCTCCTCCAGATGCTCCTGGAGGTGCCTGGCTCTTCTTGCCAGGACACCAGGATGCTGACCAGGGACTCAGTGTTGGTTAAAGGATGTCGACCAGTGACCACGTGTCCTCATTTCCTTTGAAGGATTTCGCTCCTTGCCCGGGCAGAAGACAGCCAAGGTCAGCCTGAGCCTAAACACCTAGTGACCTGTGACACTGCAGCTAGTGATAGATGTAGATTTCCACGCTCAGGTATCCGCAGGTGGCGGATTGAGAGTGGTCGGAGGAGAAGTGTAACTAGAGATCACACACTCACGAGGGCACGGGTCAAAGGTCTCGGAAAATAGCTGAGGTCGTGGAGCCCTAGCGGAGCCAGTCTAGGGCACAGGCCTCCGTCCTGTGCTTGGCAAATAGGTGGCACCATCTGCAGAGTATGCCGCCATCCGCAGACTCTGGACTGCTGGGGCCCTGGACGCCCGGATTTCGGCCTTGTCTTTGGAGAAGTGACGCGCATGCAGTGTGCCACCGGGGGCTGTGGCCCAGCAGAAGCAAAATCTTGAAAATGCGGGCTTCATTTGACTTTGCCTGTGTTCTCCTTTGGCTGAGTGCCATCCTGTGTTTCCTAGCAGGAGAAGCATTCCTGGAGAGAGGCGGATTCCATGTGTGCCGGCAAAGTGTGTGCTGAGATGATGAGTCGCTGGAGACCAGGGTGGACTCTTCAGACCCAGGATAGGCCTCTGGCAGGTATGTGTCAATGTTTTCTGCCCATGGCACTCAGCCGGGTATTTGAATACAATGTTATCAGCGGAATTAGTAGTCTCCGGAGAGGCTGCCCCGTGTCAACAAGCTTCACCCGGCCAGGGTTCACCCGTGATGTAGCTCCCCAATCAATCACTACTCCCTAGTCCTTCCAGATAGACTACCAGATCTTCTCTGCCCTTGGGCAACCAGTACAGCCAGAGGCCTTCCCCCTTTGCCCTTTCGTCTCTAGACACTCTGTCAGGCACTCCAAGCTGTGAAGTGCCTGGGGGGGAGAAGGAAGAGATTTCAGAGAATGAACACATACGGAGAGAGAGAGAGAGACAGAGAGAGAGGCAGGAGATGCTGAGTGGGGATGTCTTGCGTACTGATATCCTGAGGAAAGTGGGAAAATTGGACCCTGGCCTGCTGTGCCAATGCCCTGAAGCAGTCCGCACCAGGGGCTCCCTTGTGCCTGCGTAGCCTTTCCCAGGGTGTGCTCAAATCCTGTGGCCACTAGGTGTCCTGGGTCACAATGGAGGGCCCTGTGTCATCTGCCTGGCGGGCTGGATCTCTGCCATTGGCTGAGTCTTGTCACCAGGCCCATCATAAGCTGCGCCTACTCTTCCGGTGGGGAGACTGTCTCCATGGTGATGGCAAAGAAGCCTTAGTCCCGCCCACCCGGCCTTCACTTCACCTACCCGGCCTGCTGACCCTCACTCAGACCTCTGTGTTGATCAAAATGAATGTCCGCCAGTGGCCAGGTGTCAGCATCTGGGATAAAGGATTCGGGACCTTGCCTGAGGCAGAAGGCAGCCTAGGTCTGCGGGTCCCTGGAAGTCTGGTGAGTTGTGACGCTGCTGCCAGTGACAAATGGTGACTCCCACACTCACATATCCCCTGGTGGCAGAATGATAGCGATGGGTGGAGAAACATGGCTCCTGAGCACACGTTGAATGGGGCACCGGCCAAAGGCCAGGGCCAGGAGTGGACGTCGTGGAGCTGAATGGCGAGCCAGTGAAGGGCCCAAGGATTTCTCCTGTATGTGGCAAACAGGTCATCCGTGTCCCCACGTCCATAAACCATTGGAGTGCCGGGGCCCAGGCTGCCAGGATTTCGGCCTTGCCTTCGGAGCCCGGCCACATACGCAGCCTTGCACCGGAGGCGGGGACACGTAGACAGCAAAAATTTGGAAAATGGCAGTGTCTCCTTGATTTCCCCGGCATCGGCCTATTTGAGCGGCATGCTTTGTTTCCGAGTAGGATAAGGCACTGACGGAGAAAGGCAGGATTATGTGTGCAGGAAAGGTGTGTGCTGAGAGGGTGACGACGTTGAGACCAGGTTGGGATCTTTAGTCCCAGGAAAGGCCCCTGGCAGGTGTGGGTGAATGTTCTCTGCCCATCCGAGTTGGCGGGGGGAGGTTTTCAGCAAACAAAGCAGCAGCGGGATTATTCGTCGCCGGAGAGGTTGCATCTGCCCACAAGCTCCACCTGGCCAGGGACCGCCCCTACTGTATTGCCCATGTCAATCAACAGAAGCTAAGACCTTCCAGAGAGACTACCTGCTATTGTCTACCCACGGGGAAGCGGTCCAGCCAGAAGCCTCCCCCGTTTCATCTCCAGGCTCTCTGTCAGGCCCCTCATCCTTGTGATGTGTCTCAGGGGTAGAAGGAAGAGATTCCTCTGAATGAACACATCCAGAGAGGGGCCATAGATGCTGAGGAAGGGCACCTTGCCTACTGACATCCTAGCGTAAGTGGTAAAGAGGTACCTGCCTGCTGTCCCAGTGTGTCGAACGTGTCCACATCAGGGATTGGCTACTGTGAAGTTATTCCCTGGTGCCCTCGATTTTGTGGCCAAAGACACAAGGGCCTGTTGTGTGTCCATGGGTACCATGGAGGGCTCTGCAGAACTGGCCGGTTAGGCTGGACTTCTCCTATTGGCTCAGTGTTTGTGACCCGTCCCCGTCAGAAGTTCCGGCCAGCCTTCCGGTGGCTGTCTCCATGGTGATTGGGGAAGAAGCCTTAGGCCCCGCACTCAGCCTTCACCTGGCCTACGTGGCCTCTTTACCCTCATCTGGACCGCCGTGTGGATGAAAGAAAGGATGTCGGCCAGTGAGCACGTGTCCTCATTTCCTTTGAAGGATTTCGCTCCTTGCCCGGGCAGAAGACAGCCAAGGTCAGCCTGAGCCTAAACACCTAGTGACCTGTGACACTGCAGCTAGTGATAGATGTAGATTTCCACGCTCAGGTATCCGCAGGTGGCGGATTGAGAGTGGTCGGAGGAGAAGTGTAACTAGAGATCACACACTCACGAGGGCACGGGTCAAAGGTCTCGGAAAATAGCTGAGGTCGTGGAGCCCTAGCGGAGCCAGTCTAGGGCACAGGCCTCCGTCCTGTACTTGGCAAATAGGTGGCACCATCTGCAGAGTATGCCGCCATCCGCAGACTCTGGACTGCTGGGGCCCTGGACGCCCGGATTTCGGCCTTGTCTTTGGAGAAGTGACGCGCATGCAGTGTGCCACCGGGGGCTGTGGCCCAGCAGAAGCAAAATCTTGAAAATGCGGGCTTCATTTGACTTTGCCTGTGTTCTCCTTTGGCTGAGTGCCATCCTGTGTTTCCTAGCAGGAGAAGCATTCCTGGAGAGAGGCGGATTCCATGTGTGCCGGCAAAGTGTGTGCTGAGATGATGAGTCGCTGGAGACCAGGGTGGACTCTTCAGACCCAGGATAGGCCTCTGGCAGGTATGTGTCAATGTTTTCTGCCCATGGCACTCAGCCGGGTATTTGAATACAATGTTATCAGCGGAATTAGTAGTCTCCGGAGAGGCTGCCCCGTGTCAACAAGCTTCACCCGGCCAGGGTTCACCCGTGATGTAGCTCACCAATCAATCACTACTCCCTAGTCCTTCCAGATAGACTACCAGATCTTCTCTGCCCTTGGGCAACCAGTACAGCCAGAGGCCTTCCCCCTTTGCTCTTTCGTCTCTAGACACTCTGTCAGGCACTCCAAGCTGTGAAGTGCCTGGGGGGGAGAAGGAAGAGATTTCAGAGAATGAACACATACGGAGAGAGAGAGAGAGACAGAGAGAGAGGCAGGAGATGCTGAGTGGGGATGTCTTGCGTACTGATATCCTGAGGAAAGTGGGAAAATTGGACCCTGGCCTGCTGTGCCAATGCCCTGAAGCAGTCCGCACCAGGGGCTCCCTTGTGCCTGCGTAGCCTTTCCCAGGGTGTGCTCAAATCCTGTGGCCACTAGGTGTCCTGGGTCACAATGGAGGGCCCTGTGTCATCTGCCTGGCGGGCTGGATCTCTGCCATTGGCTGAGTCTTGTCACCAGGCCCATCATAAGCTGCGCCTACTCTTCCGGTGGGGAGACTGTCTCCATGGTGATGGCAAAGAAGCCTTAGTCCCGCCCACCCGGCCTTCACTTCACCTACCCGGCCTGCTGACCCTCACTCAGACCTCTGTGTTGATCAAAATGAATGTCCGCCAGTGGCCAGGTGTCAGCATCTGGGATAAAGGATTCGGGACCTTGCCTGAGGCAGAAGGCAGCCTAGGTCTGCGGGTCCCTGGAAGTCTGGTGAGTTGTGACGCTGCTGCCAGTGACAAATGGTGACTCCCACACTCACATATCCCCTGGTGGCAGAATGATAGCGATGGGTGGAGAAACATGGCTCCTGAGCACACGTTGAATGGGGCACCGGCCAAAGGCCAGGGCCAGGAGTGGACGTCGTGGAGCTGAATGGCGAGCCAGTGAAGGGCCCAAGGATTTCTCCTGTATGTGGCAAACAGGTCATCCGTGTCCCCACGTCCATAAACCATTGGAGTGCCGGGGCCCAGGCTGCCAGGATTTCGGCCTTGCCTTCGGAGCCCGGCCACATACGCAGCCTTGCACCGGAGGCGGGGACACGTAGACAGCAAAAATTTGGAAAATGGCAGTGTCTCCTTGATTTCCCCGGCATCGGCCTATTTGAGCGGCATGCTTTGTTTCCGAGTAGGATAAGGCACTGACGGAGAAAGGCAGGATTATGTGTGCAGGAAAGGTGTGTGCTGAGAGGGTGACGACGTTGAGACCAGGTTGGGATCTTTAGTCCCAGGAAAGGCCCCTGGCAGGTGTGGGTGAATGTTCTCTGCCCATCCGAGTTGGCGGGGGGAGGTTTTCAGCAAACAAAGCAGCAGCGGGATTATTCGTCGCCGGAGAGGTTGCATCTGCCCACAAGCTCCACCTGGCCAGGGACCACCCCTACTGTATTGCCCATGTCAATCAACAGAAGCTAAGACCTTCCAGAGAGACTACCTGCTATTGTCTACCCACGGGGAAGCGGTCCAGCCAGAAGCCTCCCCCGTTTCATCTCCAGGCTCTCTGTCAGGCCCCTCATCCTTGTGATGTGTCTCAGGGGTAGAAGGAAGAGATTCCTCTGAATGAACACATCCAGAGAGGGGCCATAGATGCTGAGGAAGGGCACCTTGCCTACTGACATCCTAGCGTAAGTGGTAAAGAGGTACCTGCCTGCTGTCCCAGTGTGTCGAACGTGTCCACATCAGGGATTGGCTACTGTGAAGTTATTCCCTGGTGCCCTCGATTTTGTGGCCAAAGACACAAGGGCCTGTTGTGTGTCCATGGGTACCATGGAGGGCTCTGCAGAACTGGCCGGTTAGGCTGGACTTCTCCTATTGGCTCAGTGTTTGTGACCCGTCCCCGTCAGAAGTTCCGGCCAGCCTTCCGGTGGCTGTCTCCATGGTGATTGGGGAAGAAGCCTTAGGCCCCGCACTCAGCCTTCACCTGGCCTACGTGGCCTCTTTACCCTCATCTGGACCGCCGTGTGGATGAAAGAAAGGATGTCGGCCAGTGAGCACGTGTCCTCATTTCCTTTGAAGGATTTCGCTCCTTGCCCGGGCAGAAGACAGCCAAGGTCAGCCTGAGCCTAAACACCTAGTGACCTGTGACACTGCAGCTAGTGATAGATGTAGATTTCCACGCTCAGGTATCCGCAGGTGGCGGATTGAGAGTGGTCGGAGGAGAAGTGTAACTAGAGATCACACACTCACGAGGGCACGGGTCAAAGGTCTTGGAAAATAGCTGAGGTCGTGGAGCCCTAGCGGAGCCAGTCTAGGGCACAGGCCTCCGTCCTGTGCTTGGCAAATAGGTGGCACCATCTGCAGAGTATGCCGCCATCCGCAGACTCTGGACTGCTGGGGCCCTGGACGCCCGGATTTCGGCCTTGTCTTTGGAGAAGTGACGCGCATGCAGTGTGCCACCGGGGGCTGTGGCCCAGCAGAAGCAAAATCTTGAAAATGCGGGCTTCATTTGACTTTGCCTGTGTTCTCCTTTGGCTGAGTGCCATCCTGTGTTTCCTAGCAGGAGAAGCATTCCTGGAGAGAGGCGGATTCCATGTGTGCCGGCAAAGTGTGTGCTGAGATGATGAGTCGCTGGAGACCAGGGTGGACTCTTCAGACCCAGGATAGGCCTCTGGCAGGTATGTGTCAATGTTTTCTGCCCATGGCACTCAGCCGGGTATTTGAATACAATGTTATCAGCGGAATTAGTAGTCTCCGGAGAGGCTGCCCCGTGTCAACAAGCTTCACCCGGCCAGGGTTCACCCGTGATGTAGCTCACCAATCAATCACTACTCCCTAGTCCTTCCAGATAGACTACCAGATCTTCTCTGCCCTTGGGCAACCAGTACAGCCAGAGGCCTTCCCCCTTTGCTCTTTCGTCTCTAGACACTCTGTCAGGCACTCCAAGCTGTGAAGCGCCTGGGGGGGAGAAGGAAGAGATTTCAGAGAATGAACACATACGGAGAGAGAGAGAGAGACAGAGAGAGAGGCAGGAGATGCTGAGTGGGGATGTCTTGCGTACTGATATCCTGAGGAAAGTGGGAAAATTGGACCCTGGCCTGCTGTGCCAATGCCCTGAAGCAGTCCGCACCAGGGGCTCCCTTGTGCCTGCGTAGCCTTTCCCAGGGTGTGCTCAAATCCTGTGGCCACTAGGTGTCCTGGGTCACAATGGAGGGCCCTGTGTCATCTGCCTGGCGGGCTGGATCTCTGCCATTGGCTGAGTCTTGTCACCAGGCCCATCATAAGCTGCGCCTACTCTTCCGGTGGGGAGACTGTCTCCATGGTGATGGCAAAGAAGCCTTAGTCCCGCCCACCTGGCCTTCACTTCACCTACCCGGCCTGCTGACCCTCACTCAGACCTCTGTGTTGATCAAAATGAATGTCCGCCAGTGGCCAGGTGTCAGCATCTGGGATAAAGGATTCGGGACCTTGCCTGAGGCAGAAGGCAGCCTAGGTCTGCGGGTCCCTGGAAGTCTAGTGAGTTGTGACGCTGCTGCCAGTGACAAATGGTGACTCCCACACTCACATATCCCCTGGTGGCAGAATGATAGCGATGGGTGGAGAAACATGGCTCCTGAGCACACGTTGAATGGGGCACCGGCCAAAGGCCAGGGCCAGGAGTGGACGTTGTGGAGCTGAATGTCGAGCCAGTGAAGGGCCCAAGGATTTCTCCTGTATGTGGCAAACAGGTCATCCGTGTCCCCACGTCCATAAACCATTGGAGTGCCGGGGCCCAGGCTGCCAGGATTTCGGCCTTGCCTTCGGAGCCCGGCCACATACGCAGCCTTGCACCAGGGGCGGGGACATGTAGACAGCAAAAATTTGGAAAATGGCAGTGTCTCCTTGATTTCCCCGGCATCGGCCTATTTGAGCGGCATGCTTTGTTTCCTAGTAGGATAAGGCACTGACGGAGAAAGGCAGGATTATGTGTGCAGGAAAGGTGTGTGCTGAGAGGGTGACGACGTTGAGACCAGGTTGGGATCTTTAGTCCCAGGAAAGGCCCCTGGCAGGTGTGGGTGAATGTTCTCTGCCCATCCGAGTTGGCGGGGGGAGGTTTTCAGCAAACAAAGCAGCAGCGGGATTATTCGTCGCCGGAGAGGTTGCATCTGCCCACAAGCTCCACCTGGCCAGGGACCACCCCTACTGTATTGCCCATGTCAATCAACAGAAGCTAAGACCTTCCAGAGAGACTACCTGCTATTGTCTACCCACGGGGAAGCGGTCCAGCCAGAAGCCTCCCCCGTTTCATCTCCAGGCTCTCTGTCAGGCCCCTCATCCTTGTGATGTGTCTCAGGGGTAGAAGGAAGAGATTCCTCTGAATGAACACATCCAGAGAGGGGCCATAGATGCTGAGGAAGGGCACCTTGCCTACTGACATCCTAGCGTAAGTGGTAAAGAGGTACCTGCCTGCTGTCCCAGTGTGTCGAACGTGTCCACATCAGGGATTGGCTACTGTGAAGTTATTCCCTGGTGCCCTCGATTTTGTGGCCAAAGACACAAGGGCCTGTTGTGTGTCCATGGGTACCATGGAGGGCTCTGCAGAACTGGCCGGTTAGGCTGGACTTCTCCTATTGGCTCAGTGTTTGTGACCCGTCCCCGTCAGAAGTTCCGGCCAGCCTTCCGGTGGCTGTCTCCATGGTGATTGGGGAAGAAGCCTTAGGCCCCGCACTCAGCCTTCACCTGGCCTACGTGGCCTCTTTACCCTCATCTGGACCGCCGTGTGGATGAAAGAAAGGATGTCGGCCAGTGAGCACGTGTCCTCATTTCCTTTGAAGGATTTCGCTCCTTGCCCGGGCAGAAGACAGCCAAGGTCAGCCTGAGCCTAAACACCTAGTGACCTGTGACACTGCAGCTAGTGATAGATGTAGATTTCCACGCTCAGGTATCCGCAGGTGGCGGATTGAGAGTGGTCGGAGGAGAAGTGTAACTAGAGATCACACACTCACGAGGGCACGGGTCAAAGGTCTTGGAAAATAGCTGAGGTCGTGGAGCCCTAGCGGAGCCAGTCTAGGGCACAGGCCTCCGTCCTGTGCTTGGCAAATAGGTGGCACCATCTGCAGAGTATGCCGCCATCCGCAGACTCTGGACTGCTGGGGCCCTGGACGCCCGGATTTCGGCCTTGTCTTTGGAGAAGTGACGCGCATGCAGTGTGCCACCGGGGGCTGTGGCCCAGCAGAAGCAAAATCTTGAAAATGCGGGCTTCATTTGACTTTGCCTGTGTTCTCCTTTGGCTGAGTGCCATCCTGTGTTTCCTAGCAGGAGAAGCATTCCTGGAGAGAGGCGGATTCCATGTGTGCCGGCAAAGTGTGTGCTGAGATGATGAGTCGCTGGAGACCAGGGTGGACTCTTCAGACCCAGGATAGGCCTCTGGCAGGTATGTGTCAATGTTTTCTGCCCATGGCACTCAGCCGGGTATTTGAATACAATGTTATCAGCGGAATTAGTAGTCTCCGGAGAGGCTGCCCCGTGTCAACAAGCTTCACCCGGCCAGGGTTCACCCGTGATGTAGCTCACCAATCAATCACTACTCCCTAGTCCTTCCAGATAGACTACCAGATCTTCTCTGCCCTTGGGCAACCAGTACAGCCAGAGGCCTTCCCCCTTTGCTCTTTCGTCTCTAGACACTCTGTCAGGCACTCCAAGCTGTGAAGCGCCTGGGGGGGAGAAGGAAGAGATTTCAGAGAATGAACACATACGGAGAGAGAGAGAGAGACAGAGAGAGAGGCAGGAGATGCTGAGTGGGGATGTCTTGCGTACTGATATCCTGAGGAAAGTGGGAAAATTGGACCCTGGCCTGCTGTGCCAATGCCCTGAAGCAGTCCGCACCAGGGGCTCCCTTGTGCCTGCGTAGCCTTTCCCAGGGTGTGCTCAAATCCTGTGGCCACTAGGTGTCCTGGGTCACAATGGAGGGCCCTGTGTCATCTGCCTGGCGGGCTGGATCTCTGCCATTGGCTGAGTCTTGTCACCAGGCCCATCATAAGCTGCGCCTACTCTTCCGGTGGGGAGACTGTCTCCATGGTGATGGCAAAGAAGCCTTAGTCCCGCCCACCTGGCCTTCACTTCACCTACCCGGCCTGCTGACCCTCACTCAGACCTCTGTGTTGATCAAAATGAATGTCCGCCAGTGGCCAGGTGTCAGCATCTGGGATAAAGGATTCGGGACCTTGCCTGAGGCAGAAGGCAGCCTAGGTCTGCGGGTCCCTGGAAGTCTAGTGAGTTGTGACGCTGCTGCCAGTGACAAATGGTGACTCCCACACTCACATATCCCCTGGTGGCAGAATGATAGCGATGGGTGGAGAAACATGGCTCCTGAGCACACGTTGAATGGGGCACCGGCCAAAGGCCAGGGCCAGGAGTGGACGTTGTGGAGCTGAATGTCGAGCCAGTGAAGGGCCCAAGGATTTCTCCTGTATGTGGCAAACAGGTCATCCGTGTCGCCACGTCCATAAACCATTGGAGTGCCGGGGCCCAGGCTGCCAGGATTTCGGCCTTGCCTTCGGAGCCCGGCCACATACGCAGCCTTGCACCAGGGGCGGGGACATGTAGACAGCAAAAATTTGGAAAATGGCAGTGTCTCCTTGATTTCCCCGGCATCGGCCTATTTGAGCGGCATGCTTTGTTTCCTAGTAGGATAAGGCACTGACGGAGAAAGGCAGGATTATGTGTGCAGGAAAGGTGTGTGCTGAGAGGGTGACGACGTTGAGACCACGTTGGGATCTTTAGTCCCAGGAAAGGCCCCTGGCAGGTGTGGGTGAATGTTCTCTGCCCATCCGAGTTGGCGGGGGGAGGTTTTCAGCAAACAAAGCAGCAGCGGGATTATTCGTCGCCGGAGAGGTTGCATCTGCCCACAAGCTCCACCTGGCCAGGGACCACCCCTACTGTATTGCCCATGTCAATCAACAGAAGCTAAGACCTTCCAGAGAGACTACCTGCTATTGTCTACCCACGGGGAAGCGGTCCAGCCAGAAGCCTCCCCCGTTTCATCTCCAGGCTCTCTGTCAGGCCCCTCATACTTGTGATGTGTCTCAGGGGTAGAAGGAAGAGATTCCTCTGAATGAACACATCCAGAGAGGGGCCATAGATGCTGGGGAAGGCGCCTTGCCTACTGATTGGGAAAGAAGCCTTAGGCCCCGCACTCAGCCTTCACCTGGCCTATGTGGCCTGTTTATCCTCTTCTAGAGCGCTGTGTGGATTAAAGAAAGGATGTCGGCCAGTGACCACTTGTCCTCATTTCCTTTCAAGGATTAAGCTCCTTGCCTGGACAGAAGACAGCCAAGGTCAGCCTGGGCCTAGTCACCTAGTGACCTGTGACACTGTAGCCGGTGATCGATGTTGATTTCCACACTCAGGTATCCACAGGTGGCTTTTTGAGAGTGTTCGGAGGAGAAGTGTACCTAGAGATCACACACTCACAAGGGCACGGACCAAAGATCCCGGAAAATAGCTGAGGTCGTGGAGCTCTAGCGGAGCCAATCCAGGGCCCAGGCCTCCCTCATGTAAGTTCAAAGAGGTTATCCCTATGCCCCCATGCACAGACTCTGGACTGCTGGTACCCTGGATGCCCTGATTTTGGCCTTGCCTTTGGAGAAGTGACGCATATGCAGTGTGCCACTGGAGGTTGCCTATTATTGCCTTCAGAAATCTCTGTTCGGGCCTGTTCTTGCTTGCATGTCTCTCCATTCACGCCTATTCTTGAATGCTGGACTCTCCGTTCGGGACTATTCTTACTGCCGAGCTCTCCGTTCGGACCTAATCTTGCCTGCGGGAGTCTCCTTTCGGGTGTCCTCTTCCACGCGAGGCTCCTCTCTTAGATCCTTTTGTGCTTACGGATCTCCTTTATTTGGTTCTGTTCTAGGCTGCGGAGCTTTGCTATTCGGGCCTGTTCGTGCGTGCATGGCCTCGCTACTTGGGCCAGAGCATATGTGCAGGGCTGCGCTACATGGTGTGTTCTTGCGTGCCCGGCTGTGCTACTCGGGCCTGTTCCTTAGTGTGGGGCTTCTCTATTCGGGCCTGTTCTTGCTGCGGAACTCTGTTCAGGCCTATTCTTGCCTGTGGGGCTCCTGTATTCGGGCCTATTGTGGCCTACGGGATTCTCCGTTCTTTGCTGTTCTGGCCTGCAGGACTATCCGTTCGGGCCTATTCTCGCCTGCGAGAGTCTCCGTTCGGACTATTCTGAACTGCGGGACTCTCTGTTCGGTCCTATTCTTGATAGCGGGACTCTACTCGGGCCTATCCTTGCTTGCGGGACTCTGTTAGAGCCTATGCTTGCCAGCAGGAATCTCCGTTCGGGCCTATTCTGGCCTGCGGGACTCTCCGTTCAGGCCTGTTCTCACCTGCGGGACTCACCGTTCGGGTCTTTCCTCGTCTGCGGGACTCTCTGTTCAGGCCTTTCTGGCCATCGGGACTGTCCGATCAGGTCTATTCTTGCCTGCAGGGCTCTCCGTTCCGGCCTGTGCTGGCCTGCGGGATTCTCAGTTTGGGCCCATTCTCGCCTGCGGGATTCTCCGTTTGGGCCTATTCTGACCTGCAGAACTCTCCGTTCGGGCCTATTCTCACTTGCGGGACTCTCCGTTCGGGTCTTTCTGGACTGCGGGACTCTCTGGACGTTTTCTTGCCAGTGGGACTTTAAAAAAATTCTTGCCTACGGGGCTCATCTATTCGGGCCTATTCTTGCCTGAAGGAATCTCCATTCGGGCCTATTCTTGCCCGCGGTACTCTCTGTTCGATCCTATTCTTCCCTGCGTGACTCTCCGTTCGGACCTATTCTTGCCTACGGGACTCTGTTTGAGCCTCTTCTTGCCTGCATGGCTCCTCTACTCGGGCCTATTCTTACCTGCTGGTCTCTGCTCTTGCCTGTTCCTGCCTGCAGGACTGTCCGTACGGGCCTATTCTTGCCTGCGGGACTCTCCGTTTGAGCCTATTCTTGCCTGCGTTACTCTCCGTTCGGGTCTGTTCTTGCCTGCGGGACTCTGTTCGGGCCTCTTCTTTCCTGCGCGGCTCCTCTACTTGGGCCTATTGTTGCCTGCGGGACTCTCCCTTCGAGCCTATTCTTGCCTCCGGGAATCTCCGTTCGGGCGTCTTCTGGCCTGCGGGACTCTGTTCGGGTCTCTTCTTTCCTGCACGGCTCCTCTACTAGGGCCTATTCTCGCCTGCGGGACTTCCCTTCAGGCCTATTCTTGCCTGCGGTACTCTCCGTTTGGACCTAATCTTGCCTGCGGGAGTCTCCTTTCAGGTCTCCTCTTGCATGCGGGCCTACTCTATCTGGGCCTCTCGAGCTTACGCAGCTCCTTTATTTGGTCCTGTTCTAGCCTGCGGAGCTCTGCTATTCGGGCCTGTTCATGCATGCGGGACTCCGCTACTCAAGCCTGATCGTGCTTGTGGGGCTCTGCTACTCGGGCGTGTTTGTGCGTGCGGGGCTTCGCTACTTGGGCATATTCTTGCCTGCGGGACTCTGTTCGATCCTATCCTTGCCTGCGGGAATCTCTGTTCAGGCCTAGGCTGGCCGGCGGGATTTTCAGTTTGGGCGTATTTTTGCCTGCGAGCCTTCCCTTCGGGCCTATTCGTGCCTGCGGGTCTCTCTGTTCGGGCCTATTCTGGCCTGCGGGACTCTGTTTGGGCCTATTCTTGCCTGCAGCAGTCTCTATTCAGGCCTATTTTTGCCTGCGGGACTCTCCGTTCGAGTCTATTCTTGCTTGCGGGACTCTGTTCGGGCCTATTGTTGCCTGTAGAAATTTCCGTTTGGGCCTGTTCTTGCCTGCGGGAATCTCCGTTCGAGCCTGTTCTTCCCTGTGAGACTTTCCGATCTAACCTATTCTTGCCTGTGGGACTCTACATTCGGGCCTAATCTTGCCTGGGGACTCTGTTTGGGCCTCTTCTTGCCTACATGGCTTCTCTTCTCGGGCCTATTTTTTCCAGCGGGACTCTATTCGGGCCTATTCTTTCCTCCGGGGCTCCTCTATTCGGGCTTATTCTTGCCTGCGGGACTCTGTTTGGGCCTATTCTTGCCTTCAGGAATCTCCATTTGGGCCTATTCTTGCCTGCGGGAGTATTTTGGGGCCTATTCTAGCTCTGGGAATCTCCATTCGGGTCTATTCTGGCCTGTGGGACTCTGTTCGGGCCTATGCTTGTCCTGTGGGAATCTCCGTTCAGGCCTATGCTGGCCTGCGGGATTCTCAGTTTTGGCGTATTTTCACCTGTGGGACTTGCTTCGGGCCTATTTTCACCTGCAGGTGTCTCCGTTCGGAACTATTCTTACCTGCGGAACTCTCCATTCGGACCTAATCTTGCCTGCGAGAGTCTCCTTCGGGTCACCTCTTGCATGCAGGGCTCCTCTCTTTGGGCCTTTTGTGCTTACGGAGCTCCGTTATTCGGTCCTGTTCTAGCCTGCGGAGCTCCACTATTTGGGCCTGATCGTGCATGCGGGGCTTCCCTACTTCGGTCTGTTCGTGCGTGCGGGACTCTGTTTGTGCCTATGCTTGCGTGGGGGAATCTCCATTCGGGCCTATTCTTGCCTGCGGGACTCTCCATTCAGGCCTATCCTGGCCTGCGGGACTCCCTCTTCGGGTCTTTCTGGCCTGCGGGACTCTCCGTTCAGGTCTATCCTTGCCTGCAGGACTCTCTGTTCGGGCGTATGCTGGTCTGTGGGATTCTCAGTTTGGGAGTATTCTCACCAGCATGACTTCTTTTCGGGCCTATTCTTGCCTGTGGGACTCTGTACGTGCCTATTCTTGCCTGCAGGAATCTCCGTTCTGGCCTATTCTTGCCTAAGGGACACTCCGTTCGAGTCTATTCTTTCTGCGGGGCTCTCTGTTCGGGCCTATTCTTGCCTGCAGGAATCTCCGTTCTGGCCTATTCTTGCCTAAGGGACACTCCGTTCGAGTCTATTCTTTCTGCGGGGCTCTCTGTTCGGGCCTATTCTCACCTGCGGGACTCTCCATTCGGGCCTATTCTTGCCTGCGGGACTCTTTTCGGGCCTCTTCTTGCTTGCATGGCTCCTCTACTTGGGCCTATTCTTCCTGCAGGACTCTGTTCGGACCTAATCTTGCCTCCGGGAATCTCTGTTTGGGTCTATTCTGGCCTGCTGGACTCTGTTCGGGCCTATGCTTGACTGAGGGAATTTTCGTTTGGGTCTATTCTTACGTGTGGGACTCTGCATTCGGGCCATTCAGTCCTTCGGGACTATCCGTTTGAGCCTATTCTTGCCTGTGGGACTCTATTCGGGCCAATTCTTGCCTGCAGGACTCTCCGTTTGGGCCTATTCTTGCCTGCGGGACTCTGTTTGGGCCTCTTCTTGCCTGCACGGTTCTTCTACTCAGGCCTATTCTTGTCTGCAGGACTCTGTTCGGGCCTATTCTTGCTCCAGGAATCTCCTTTTGGGCCTATTCTCGCCTGCGGGACTCTGTTATTGCCTATGATTTCCTGCGGGAATCTCCGTTCGGGCCTATTCTGGCCTGCGGGACTCTGTTCAGACCTATGCTTGCCTGCGGGAATGTTCGTTAAGGCCTATGCTGGCCTGCGGGATTCTCAGTTTGCGTGTATTCTCGCCTGAGGGACTTCCCTTCGGGCCTGTTCTCGCCTGCAGGACTCTCCGTTCGGGCCTATTCTTGCCAGCGGGGCTCTCTGTTCGGGCCTATTCTTACCTGTGGAACTCTCCGTTCGGACCTAATCTTACCTGCGGGAGTCTCCTTTCAGGTGTCCTCTTGCATGCGGGGCTCCTCTATTTGGGCCTTTTGTGCTTACGGAGCTCCGTTATTCGGTCCTGTTCTAGCCTGTGGAGCTCTGCTATTCGGGCCTGATCATACATGCGGGGCGGTACTCAGGCCTGATCATGAATGCGAGGCTCCACTACTCAGGTCTGTTTGTGCGTGCGGGGCTCCGCTACTCGGGCCTATTCGTGCGTGTGGGGCTCCTCTATTCAGGCCTATTCATGCCTGCGGGACTCTCCGTTCAGGCCTATTCTTGCCTGCGGGACTCTGTTCGGGCCTCTTCATGCTCCGGAATCTCTGTTGGGGCCTATTTTGGTCTTCGGGACTCTGTTCCGATCGAGGTTTGCCTGCGGGAATCTCCGTTAGGGCCTATTTTGGCCTGCGGGACTCTGCATTCGGGCCTATTCTCGTCTGCGGGAGTATCCGTTAGGATTTCCTTGCCTGTGGGACACTCCGTTCGGTCTTATTCTTGCCAGCGGGACTCTATTCAGGACTCTTCTTGCCTGCATGGCTCCTCTACTCGGGTCTATTTTTGCCCGCGGGACTCTGTTCGTGCCTATTCTTGCCTGCAGGAATCTCCGTTCGGGCCTATCCTTGCCTGCGGGACTCTGTTCGGGCCTATTCTTGCCTGCAGGAATCTATATTCCGGCCTATTTTTGCCTACGGGACTCTCCGTTCAAGTCTATTCTTGCCTGCGGGAATCTCTGTTTGGGCCTGTTCTGGCTTGTGGGACTCTGTACTTGCCTATTCTTGCCTGCAGGAATCTCCGTTCGGGCCTATTCTTGCCTGTGGGACTCTCTGTTCGAGCCTATTCTTGCCTGCAGGACTCTGTTCGGGTCTCTTCTTGCCTCCAGGAATCTCCGTTCCGGCGTATTCTGGCCTGCGGGACTCTGTTCCGGCCTGTGCTTGCCTGCAGGAATCTCCGTTCCGGCCTATTCTGGCTTGCGGGACTCTCCGGGCTTATTCTCGCCTGCGGGACTCTCCGTTTGAGCGTATTCTTGCCTGTGGGACTCTTTTTGGGCCTCTTCTGGCCTGCACGGCTCCTCTACTTGGGCCTATTCTTGTCTGCGGGACTCTGTTTGGGCGTATTCTTGCCTCCGGGAATCTCCGTTCAGGCCTATTCTGGCCTGCAGGACTCTGTTCAGGCCTATGCTTGCCTGCGGGACTCTTTGTTCGGGCCTTTCTGGCCTTCGGCACTCTCTGTTCGGACCTATTCTTGTCTGCGGGCCTCTCCGTTTGGGGCTATTCTGGCCTGCGGGACTCTGTTATGGCTTCTTTTTGCCTGCACGGCTCCTCTACTCGGGCCTATTCTTGCCTGCGGGACTCTATTCGTGTCTATTCGTGTCTACGGGGTTCCTCTGTTCTGGCCTATTCTTGCCTGCGGGACTCTGTTCGGGTCTATTCTTGCCTGCAGGAATCTCCATTTGGGCCTGTTTTTGCCTACAGAACTCTCCGTTCGAGTCAATTCTTGCCTGCGGGACTCTCTTCAGGTCTTTTCTTGCATGCATGTCTCCTCTACTCAGGCGTATTCTTGCCTAGGGGACTCCGTACGTGCCTATTCTTGCCTGCAGTAATCTCCGTTCGGGCCTATTCTTGCCTGCAGGACTCTCCATTTGGGCCTATTCTTGCCTGTGGACTCTGTTCGGTCCTCTTCTTGCTTGCACGGCTCCTCTACTCGGGCCTATTCTTGACTGCGGGACTCTGTTCAGGCCTATTCTTGCTCCGGGAATCTCCGTTTGGGCCTATTTGGGCCTGCGGGACTCTGTTCGGACCTATGCTTGCCTGCAGGAATCTCCATTTGGGCCTGTTCTAGCCTGCGGGTCTCTCCATTCGGGACTTTTCTGGCCTGCGGGATTCTCAGTTTGGGAGTATTCTTACCTGCGTGACTTCTCTTCGGCCCTATTCTGGCTTGCGGGACTTTCCGTTCGGGCGTATTCTGACCTGCGTGACTCTCCATTCGGGCCTTTCTAGCCTGCGGGGCTCTCTGTTGAGGTCTATTCTTGCCTGCAGGACTCTCTGTTCGGTCCTATGCTGGCCTGTGGGATTCTCAGTTTGGGAGTATTCTCGCCTACGTGAATTCTCTTCGGCCCTATTCTGGCCTGCGGGACTCTCCGTTCGGACCTATTCTCGCCTACCGGACTCTGTTCGGACCTCTTCTTGCCTGTACGGCTCCTCTACTCGTGCCTATTCTTGCCTTCAGGACTCTGTTTGGGCTTATTCTTGCCTGCGGGGCTCCTCTATTCGTGCCTATTCTGGCTGCGGAACTCTGTTCAGGCCTGTTCTTGCCTGCAGGGCTCCCCTTTTTGGGCCTATGCTTGCCTGCGGGTATCTCAGTTTGGGCCTATTCTGACCTGCGGGAGTCTCCTTTCAGGCAATTCTGGCCTGCAGGACTCTCCGTTCAGGTCTATTCTTGCCTGCAACACTCTCTGGGCCTATGCTGGCCTGTGGGATTCTCAGTTTGGGAGTATTCTCGCCAGCGTGACTTCTCTTCGGGTCTGTTCTGGACGGGGGACTCTCCATTCTTTCATATTCTGGCCTGCGGGACTCTCTGGGCTTATTCTTGCCTGCGAGACTCTCCGTTTGGGCCTTTCTGGCCTGCGGGACTCTCTGTTCGAGCCTATTCTTGCGAGCAGAACTCTACTCGGCCCTCATCTTGCCTACAGGGTTCCTCTATTTGGGCCTATTCTTGCCTGCGGGACTCTCCGTTCGGGCCTATTATGGCCTGCCGGACTCTGTTCGGGCATATGCTTGCGTGCACGGCTTCTCTACTCAGGACTATTCTTGCCTCCGGCACTCTTTTTCGGGCCTATTCTTCCCTCCGGAAATCTCCGTTCGGGCCTGTTCTGGCATGCGGGACACTCCATTCGTACCTATTCTTGCCTGCTGGACTCTCTTCGGACCTAATCTTGCCTGAGGAATGCCCCTTTTCAGGCCTATTCTTGCATGCGGGACTCTGTTCAGGCCTATTCTTGCCTGCGGGGCTCCTCTATTCGGGCCTATTCTTGCTGCGGGACTCTCCGCTCGGGCCTTTTCTTACCTACGGGACTCTCTGTTTGGGCCTATTCTCGCCTGCGGGACTCTCCGTTCGGGCCTATCCTCACCTACGGGACTCTGTTCTTTATTATTCTCAGCTGTGGGAGTCTCCTTTTGGGCCTCCTCTTTCCTGTGGGGGTCCTCTATTCGGTAGTGTTCATGCCTATGGAGCTCTGTTATTCAGGCCTTATCGAGCCTGCGGAGCTCCGATATTTGGGCCTGTTTGAGCGTACGTGGCTCCTCTACTCGGGCCTGTTCATGCATACGGGTCTTCAGTATTCGGTCCTGTTCGTGCTTGCAGGTCTCCACTATTCGGTCCTATTCCCTGTGCGACTCTGGTTGGGCCTATTCTTGCCTGCGTGGCTCCTGTACTCGGGCCTATTCTTGCCTTCGGGTCTCTCTGTTCGGGCCTAATCTTGCCTCTGGATCTCCTCTTTTTGGGCCTATTATTGCCTATGGGACTGTGTTTGGCCTATTCTTGCCTGCGAGGCTCCTCTATTCGGTCCTATACTTCCTGCTGGACTCTGGGCCTATTCTTGCCTGCGGGAATCTCCGTTCGGGCCTATTCTTGCCTGCAGCGCACTCCAGGCCTATTCTTGCCTGCAGGACTCTCCGTTCGTGCCTCTTCTTGCCTGCGGGACTCTATTCGGGCCTATTGTTGCCTGCGGGGCTCCTCTATTAGGGCCTATTTTTGCCTGCGGGACTCTGGTCAGGCCTGTTCTTGCCTTCAGGACTCTCTGGGTGTATTCTTGCCTGCTGGACTCTCTTCGGGCCTAATCTTGCCTGCGGGGCTCCTCTATTCAGGCCTATTTTTGCCTGCTGGACTCTCTTCGGACCTATCAGGCCTGGGGGACTCTTCGTTCTGGCCTATTCTCGCCTGCGGGGCTCTCCGTTTGGACCTATTCTTCCCTGCGGGACTCTCTGTTGGAGCCTATTCTTGCCTGCGATACTCTTCGGTCGGGCCTATTCTTCCCTGTGGAACTCTGTTCAGGCCTATTGTTGCCTGCGGGGCTCCTCTATTCTGGCCTATTCTTGCCTGCAGGAATCTCCATTCGGGCCTATTCTAGCCTGCGGGACCCTCCATCCGGGACTATTCTTACCTGCGGAATTCTCCATTCAGGCCTAATCTTGACTGCGGGAGTGTCCTTTTGGGTCTCGTCTTGCCTGCAGGGGTCCTCTATTCGGGCCTGTTCGTGCCTACGGAGCTCCGTTATTCGGGTTTGTTCGAGCCTGCGGAGCTCCGCTATCCGGGCCTGTTCGTGCGTGCCGGGCTCCACTATTCGGGCCTGTTCATGAATACAGAATGTAGAATATAGCATATAGAATATAGATTATACAATACAGAAAAATATACCCTATAGAAAAATAAAGAATATATAGAGCAGAAATTTGAATGTACAATATAGAATACAGAGTATGGAATATAGAACCTAGAATATGGAAAAATATAGAAATAGAATATAAACGAATATAGAACATAGAGGAATGTACAATTTAGAATGTAGAATATAGAATATAAAATACAGAATATAGAATATAGAAGAATTTAGGATATAGAATATTGACTATAGAATAAAGAGGAATATAGTATATAGAAGAACATAGAAGATACAATAGAGAATATAAAAGAAAAAAGAATATAGGGTATAGAAGAACATGGAATATGGAAAATAGGAGAATGTAGAATATAATTATAGAAGAATATAAAATATTGAAATACAGAATATAGGAAAACAGCATAAATTTAGAATATAGAAGATATAGGATATAGAATGCAAAATATAGAAGAATAAAGAACATAGATGACAGACTACAGAATATAGAAGACAAGAAGTAGAAGAAAACAGAATATTGACAAATAGGGAATATACGGTACAGGACATACACTATTGAAGAATAGAGAATAAAGTAGAAGAATGTAGATTACAAAATATAGAAGAATATAGAATGTAGAATAGAGAATAGAATATTAGATTACAGAAGAGTATTAAAGTTTTTTTTTATAGACTATAGAGATTAGAAGGTAGAATATACAGTAAAAAATATAGAATATAGAGGAGTATAGAATTCAGAAAAATTTAGAATATAAAATGTAGACTATAGAATATAGAAGAAAAAGGAATGTAGAATGGAGAAGGGACAACATAGAATATGGAATAGAGAATAGAGAAGAATAAACAATTTTGAAAAATTGAGACTATAGAAAGTAGACTGTAGAATATTGAATATAGAATTCAGAATGTACAATATAGAACATAGCAGAAAGAAGAATATAGATTATAACAGAAGAATATAGAATGTAGCATAAGAATGTAGAAGAGTATAGAATACAGAACAGAAAAATATAGAATGCAGAATATGGAATATAGAATCTAGAATACAGAAGAATATAGGATATAAAAAATATAGAACATCAAATATGGAATATAGAATACAGAGTATGGAATAGAGAATATAGAAAAATATAGAATAGAGATAAATATAGACTATAGAAGAGTATGTACAAAGTAGAATGCAGAATTTTGAATATAAAATATAGAATAAAGAACATAGAATATGGAAGAATATAGAATATTCTGGAATATAGAATGTAGAATTAAACATAGGATATAGAAGATGAAATATAAGAGAATGTAGAATATAGTTTACAGAATATGCAATATGGAATATAGAATATGGAAAATTATAAAAAATATGGAATAGAGACAACATTGAATATAGAATACAGAGAATGGGATATAGAAAAATATAAAATATAGAATAAATACATAATATAGAGAATATACATTACAGAATATATATTACGGAATATCGAATGTAGAATGTAAAAAGAGAATATACAATATAGAAGAATATATGATATAGACCATAGAAGAATATAGGGTATAGAATGTAGAATATAGAATACAGAAAATTGTATGGGGAAATATAGAATATAGAAAAAACATTGAATATAGAACACAGAGTATGGAAAACGGAATATAGAAAATACAGAGTATAGAAAAATGTAGAATATACAATGTAGATTACAAAATATAGAATATAAAATAAAGTATAAAGAACACAGAATACAGAAGAATATAGATTATAGAATATAGACGATAATGGAATATAGAATATAGAATGTAAAATATAGACTATACAATATAGAAGAATATACAATAGAGAATATAGAAGAATACTGAATATAGAAGGAAGAATGTAGAATATGGAATATAGAATAGAGAAAAATATATAGAAAATATAGAGTATGGAAGAACATAGAACATAAAATTGTGAATGTAGAATATAGAATACAGAACATAGAATATAGAAGAATTTAAAATATAAAATATTTAATATAGAAGAATATTGTATGTAGAAGAATATAGAACATCGAATATAGAATACAGAGTATGGATTATAGAATATACAAAAACATAGAATATAGAAGAATATAGATTATAGAATAAAGTGAATTTAAAATATAGAATATAAAATATGGAATATAGAACACTGAAGATAGAATACAGAATATAAAAGAACTTTGAAATAGAAGAATATAGTGTATAGAGGATTTGGAATAAAGAAGATAGAATATAAATTACAGAAGAATATAGCATAAATAATACAGAATATAGAAGAAAATAAAATATAAATTTAGTATATAGAATACAGAAGAATATAAAAGGTACAATGTAGAATACAGAATTCAAAATATAGAATGAAGAATTTAGGAGAATAGAACATAGAATTTAGAATGTGGAATATCAAATATGGAATATAGAACATAGAAGGATATAGTATATAGAAGAAGATTGAACATGGAACAGAAGATAGAAAACAGACTGTAAAAGAATACAGAAAATAGTAGAATATGTAATATACGAGAATATGTAACAGAAGAATATAAACAAGAATATAGATTATAGAATATACATTACAGAAGAATATAGAAGAATATCGAATATAAATGTAGAATATAGAATATACAAGGCTATAGATAATACAAGAAAAAGAATATAGTAGAAGGTAGAATACAAAATATGGAAGAATAGAGAATATAGAAGAATTCGAATACAGAATACAGAAGAATAAAGAATATACATTATAGAAGAATATACACAATAGAAGACTATACAATACAGAATATAGATTATAGAAGAACATAGAATACAGAATTTAGAATATAGACAGTAGAATGCAGAATACAGAATAGAATAAAGACTATAGAATACAGAGTATAGAATATAGAAAATTATGGAATGTAGAATAAAATATAGAAGAATATAGAATACAGAATATAGAATGTAGAATATAGCATATGGAATATAGAATAGGGGACATAGAATATACCATACAGAAAAATATAGTATATGTAAAAATAAAGAATATAGAACATAGAACTTTGAATATACAATATAGAATACAGAGTATGGAATATAGAACCTAGAATATGGAAAAATATAGAAATAGAATATAAAAGAATATAGAACATAGAAGAATATAAAATTTAGAATGTAGAATATAGAAGAATTTAGAACGTAGAGTATACAATATGAACTAAAGAATATAGAGGAATATAGTATATAGAAGAACATAGAACATAAAGAGCATAAAAAAGAAAATAGATTATAGAAGAATATAAAAAAATATAGAATATGGAAAATAGGTGAATGTAGAATGTAATTATAGAAGAATATAAAATTGAAAAATATAGAATACAGAATATAGGAAAACAGAGCACAAATTTAGAATATAGAAGATATAGGGTATAGAATGCAGAATATAGAAGAATAAGGAATATAGATGACAGACTACAGAATATAGAAGACAGAAAGTAGCAGAAAACAGAATATTGACAAACGGGGAATATAGGGTATAGGACATACACTATTGAAGAATAGAGAATTAAAGTAGAAGAATATAGATTACAAAATATAGAAGAATATAGAATGTAGAATACAATATAAGAAAATATTAGATTACAGAAGAATACAGAATATAGAGATAAGAAGGTAGAATATACACTAAAAATATAGAATATAGAAGAATATAGAATTCAAAAAAATTTAGAATATAAAATGTAGACTATAGAACATAGAAGAAAATGGAATGTAGAATGGAGAACATAGAATATGGAATAGAGAATAAAGAAGAATAAAGAATATTGAGAAGTTTAGAATATAGAATGTAGACTGTAGAATATTGAATATAGAATGTACAATGTACAATATAGCAGAAAGAATATAGATTATAACAGAAGACTATAGAATGAATAAAAATGTAGAAGAGTATAGAATACAGAACATAGAAGAATATAGAATGTAGAATACAGAAGAATATAGGATATAAAAATTATAGAATATACAACATAGACTATAGAATACAGAGTATGGAATATAGAATACAGAAAAATATAGAGAAATATAGAATAGAGTATGTACAAAGTAGAATAGAGAATATAGAATATAAAATATAGAATAAAGAACATAGAATATAGAAGAATATAGATCATAGAATATAGAATATTCTGGAATAAAGTAGAATTAAATACAGGAAGTAAAAGATGGAATATAAGAGAATATAGAATGTAGAATATAGTTTACAGAATATGCAAAATGGAATAGAGATGACAGAAAATTATAAAAATATACAATATAGAAAACATTAAATATAGAATACAGACAATAGAATATAGAACAATATAGAATTTAAAATATACAATGTAGAATACTGAATATAGACTACAAAATATAAAATAAAAATACATAATATAGAGAATATACATTATAAAATACAGAATATTATGGAATATAGAACGTAGAAAGTAAAAAATAATACAATATATAAGAACATATACTATAGAAGAATATAGAGTATAGGATGTAGAATAAAGAATACAGAAAATTGTATAAAATATAGAATATAGAAAAAGAATATAGTAATGAATATAATAATGAAAAATATAACGAATACAATAATGAAGAATGCAATAATGAACAATATAATAATGAAGAATATAATAACGAAGAATATCATGAAGAATATCATGATGAATATAATGAAGAAGAATATAATAATGAAGAATATAATAAAGATGTATATAATGAATGTAATAAAGAAGTATATAATAATGAATATAATAATGAAGAATATAATAAAGATATATATAATAATGAAGAATATAATAAAGTATATAATAATGAATAATATAATGAATATATTAATGAATATAATGAAGAATATAAAAATGAAGAACAATAATGCAGAATATAATTTAGAAGAATATAATGAAGAATATAAAAATGAATATAATAATGTGGAATATAATGATGAAGAAGAATACATTAACGAAAGAGAATATAATAATGAAGAATACAATAATGAAGACTAAAATACTGAAGAATATAATCATGAAGAATATGATAATCAAGAATGTAATGAAGAATATAATGATGAACATAAGGATAACAATGAAGACAATAATAATGAAGAAAATAATGTAGAATATAATGAATACATTAATGAAGAAGAATATAATAATGAACAAGATAACAATGAATAATACAATAATGAAGAACGTAATAATAAAGAATAATATAATGAATATAATAATGAAGAACAACGTAGAATATAATGAAGAATACATTAATGAAGAATATAATAATGAATATAACAATGAAGAATATAATTAGAAGAATAGTAAATGAAGTATATAATAATGAAAAATATAATGTAGAAATATAATATTGAGGAAGAATATAATGAAGAATATAATGAAGAACATAATGAAGGATATAATAATAAAGAATATAATAATGAAGCATATAATAATCAAGAAGAATATATTAATGGAGAATATGATGAAAATACAATAATGGAGAATATAATGAAGAATGTAATAATGAAGAATAAAATAATGAAGTATATAATAATGAAGAATATAATAATGAAGAATATAATAATGAGGAAGAATGTAATAATGAATATAATGAAGAATAATAATGAGAAAGAATATAATAATGAAGAATATAATAAAGATATAATAATGAAGAATATACTAACGAAGATGAATATAACAATGAAGAATATAATGAAGAACATAATGAACAATATAATGAAAAAGAATATAATAATGTATTAAGAATATTATAAGAATAGAATGAAGAAGTATATAACTAGGAAGAACATAAAAATGAAGAATAATGCAGAAGAATATAATAATGAAGCAGAATATAATAATATAATGAATACAATGAATAATATAATAAAGAATATAATTATGAAAACTATAATAAAGAATATAACAATGAACAATATAATAATGAATATAATAATGATGAATAATGTAGAATATAATAATGAAGAATATAATGAAGAATATAATAATGAACACATTAATGAAGAATAATGATGAATAAGAATTTAACAATGAAGAATATACTAACGAAGAATATAATAACGAAGAAAATAATGAATATAATAATGAAGACTGTAATAATGAAGTACATTATAATAATGAACAAGAATATAATAATGAAGTATATAATGAAGAATATGATAATGAAGAATATAATAATGAAAAATAATAGTCAAGAAGGTAATAATGAAGAATTTAATAATGAGGAATATAGTAATGAATATAGTAATGAAGAATATAATGTAGAATAAAATAATGAAGAATATAGTGTAGAATACAATAATGAAGATTATAACGATGAGGAATATAATAATGAAGAATATAAAGATGAAAAATATAATATTCAAGAATATAATGAAAAGGATATAAAAGGAAGACTATAATGATGAAGAATATAGTAATGAAGTATTCAAAAATGAAGAATAATATAATAATGAATATAATGAAGAAATATATAATAATGAAAAATATAATTATGAAGAATATAATAATGAAGAATATAACAAAGACTGTAAAAATGAAGAATATAATAATGAAGACTATAATAATGAAGAATAAAAAATATAACAATGAGGAAGAATATAATAATGAAGAACATAATAACAAAGAATATAATAAAGAGGAATATAATGAATAAAATAAAGAAGAATATAATGTGGAAGTATATAATAATGAAGAATATAATACTGAAGAATATACTAAGAATAAAATAATGAAGAATATAATAAGAATAAAATAATGAAGAACAATAGAATGAAGGAGTATATAATGAAGAACATAATGAAGAATATCAAATGAAGAATACAATAATGAAGAAAAAGGAATATAATAAAGAATATAATTATGAAGAATATAATAATGAAGAATATAACAATGAATAATGAAGAATATAATGATGAATATACTAATGACGAATAATGTAGAATATAATAATGAAGAATATAATAATGAAGAAGATATGATAATCAACAAGAATATAAATGAAGAAGAATATAATGAAGGATATAATAAAGAAGAATGCTATAATGGAGAATATAATAATGAAGAATACAATAATGGAGAATATAATAATGAAAAATATAATGTACAATATAATGAATACAATAATGAAGAATATAAATTAAAGAATATAATGAAGAACATAATTATGAAGAAAATAATACAATAAAGAAGAATATAATAATGAGGAGGTATATAATAATGAAGAATATAATATTGAAGTATATAATAATGAAAACCATAGTAATGAAGAACATAATAATGAAGGATACAATAATGAAGAATACAGTAATAAAGAATACAAAAATGAAGATTATAATGAAGAATTATATAATAATGAATATAATAATGAAGAATATAACTAGAATATAATATCAAAGAACAACAATGAAGAATGTAAAAATGAAGAATATAATGAAGAACATAATTATGAAGACTATAATAATGAAGAATACAACAAAGACGAATATAATAGGAAGTATATAATAATGAAGAATATAATAGTGAAGAACAAAAATGAATATAATAATGAAGGATACAGTAATGAAGAATTAAATAATGAATATAAAAATGAAGAATATAATGAATATAATAAAGAATTTAATAATGAACAATATATAAATGAAGAATATAATAATGAAGAATGTAATATGTAGAATATTATAGTGAAGAATATAATAGTGAAGACTATAAAAATGAAGAACATAATAATGAAGAATACATTAAAGAATATAATAATGAAGAATATAATGAATATAATAACGAAGACTATACTAATGAAGAATATAATGAAGAATGTATAAATGAAGACTATAATAATGAATATAATAAAGAATATAATGAAGAAGAATATAAGAATACAATAATGCAGAATTTAATAATGACGAATATAGTAATGAAGATTGTAATAATGATGAATATAATAATAAAGAATAAAGAATATAATAATAAAGAATAAAGAATATAATAATGCAGAATACAATAATGAAGAATATAATAAAGAACATAATTATGAAGAATGTAATGAAGAATACAATAAAGAATATGATAATGAGGTTGTATATAATAATGAATATAATAATGAAAAACAATAATGAAGGATACAATAATGAAGAATATAATAACGAAGAAGTATATAATGTAGAATGTAATGAAGAAAATAAAAAATATAATAATGAAGAAGAATACAATAATGAAGAATAGAATAATGAAGAACACAATAGTGAAGAATATAATAATGAAGGATACAATAATGAAGGATAAAATAATGAAGAACAGAATAATGAAGAACAAAATAAAAGTAGATAATGAATATAATGAAGAATATTACAACATAGAAGAAAAATGAGGAATTTAATTATGAAGAATATAATGAACAATATAATTATGAAGAATATAATAATGAACATAATGACGACTAAAGAATATAGAAGTGAAGAATATAATAATGAAGAATATAATAGTGAAGAATGTAATGAAGACTGTAGTAATGAAGAATGTAATAATGAACAATGTAATAATGTAATAAGGAAGAATGTAACAATGAAGAATGTAATAATATATTAATGAAGAATGTAATAATGAAGAATTTAACAATGAAGAATGTAATAATGAATATATTAATGAAGAATAGAATAATGGGATTAAAATAATGAATATAATGAAGAGCATAATGAGCAAGAATATAATGAACAATATAGTAATGAACAATATAATGAAGAAAATAATGAAGAATATAATCAAGAATATAATGAATAGTGAAGAAAGTAAGAGTGAAGAACGTAAGAGTGAAGAACGTAAGTGAAGAACGTAACACTGAAGAACGTAACAGTGAAGAACGTAATAGTGAAGAATATAATGAAGAATATAATAATAATGAATATAATAATGAAAAAATAATGAAGAATATAAAAATAAACAATATAATAATGAAGAATATAATAATGAGGAAGAATATAATGAAGATTAGAACAATGAAGAAGTATATAATATTTAAGAAAATAATGAAGAATATAATAAACAATATAATAATGAAGAATGTAATAATGAACAATATAATAATGAAGAATGTAATAATGAACAATGTAATAATGAAGAAAATAGTAATGAAGAATATAACAATGAAGAATGTAACAATGAAGAATCTAATAACGAAGGATGTAATCGCGAAGGATGTAAGAATGAAGGATGTAATAATGAAGAAGGATATAATAATTGTAAATAAAGAACATCATAATGAAGAATATGATAGTGAAAAATATAATAAAGAATATATTAATGAAGAAGAATATAATGAACAGTATAGGCTTAGGTTTGGTTAGGGTTATGGTGTTAGGGTTAGGGTTGGTTAGGGTTAGGGTGTTAGGGTTAGGGTGTTAGGAATAGGGTTAGGGTGTTAGGGTTTGGGTTAGGGATTTGTTAGGTATTAGGGTGTTAGGGTTAGAGTGTTGTTAGGGTTAGGGTGTTAAGGATAGGGTTGGTTAGGGTTGGGTTGGTTAGGGTTAGAGGTTACGGTTCGGGTTAGGGGTTAGGGTTAGTGTTAAGTTTTAGGGTTAGGGTTAGGGGTTAGGTTCAGGGTCGGGTTATGGTCAGGGTCAGGAGTTAGGGTCAGGGTTAGGAGTTAGGGTTTAGGGTCAGGTTCAGGGGTTTGGGTTAAGGTTAGGGGTTAGAGTCTGGGTTAAGGGTTAGGGTCAGGGTTAGGGGTTAGGGTCATTGTTAGGGGTTAGGGTCAGGGTTAGAGGTTCGGGTAAGGTTTAGGGGTTAGGTTCAGGGTTAGGGGCTTGGGTCAGGGTTAGGGGTTCGGGGGAAGGTTAGGGGTTCGGGTCAGGGTTACCGCTTAGGGTTTAGGGTCCGGGTTAGGGGTTCGGTCAGGGTTAGGGGTTAGGTTCAGGGTTAGGCGTTGGGGTCAGGGTCATGGTCAGGGTTTTAGGGTCAGGGTCACGGTCAGGGTTTTAGGGTCAGGGTCACGGTCAGCGTTTTAGGGTCAGGGTCACGGTCAGGGTTTTAGGGTCAGGGTCAATGGTCAGAGTCAGGGTCAGGGTTTTAGGGTCAGGGTTAGGGTTAAGGTTAGGATCAGGGTTGTTAGGGTCAGAGTCAGGTTTATGGTCAGGGTCTGGTTTAGGGTTAGGGTTAACAGAACACTGAAGATAGAATACAGAATATAAAAGAACTTTGAAAATAGAGGAGTATGGTTTATAGAGGATTTGGAATAAAAAAATTATAGAATATACATTATAAAAGAATATAGCATAAAAAATACAGAATATCGAAGAAAATAGAATATAAATTTTGAAGTAGAATACAGAAGAATATAAAATGTACAATGTAGAATATAGATTGCAAAACAATGAAGAATTTAGGAGAATATAGATTATAGAATATAGAAGATTATAAATTACACAATATAGAAGATTATGGAATATAGAATATAGGAGAATATAGAGTGTTGAATACAGTTAAGAATATGGAATACAGAATACACAAAAATATATGTAAAACATAGAAAATAGAAGAATTAATATAGAACATAGTATATCGACAAATATAGAATATAGAAGAATAGAACGTAGCATATAGAATAGAGAATGTAGAATATAGAAGATTTTAGAATATAGAATGTAGAATATACAATATGGAATATAGAATACAGAAGAATATAGTATAGAGAAAAATATAGAATATAGAACACGGAACATCGAATATAGAATAGAGAGTATGGAATATAGGATGTAGGAAAATATAGAATATAGAAGAACAGAATTTAAAATGTAGAATATGGAATATAGAAGAATTTATGGAATATAGAACATAGAAGAATATTGAACATGGAACACAGAAGATACAATACAGAATATAGAAAATAGTAGAATATAGAATATACTAAGAATGTGGAATATAGAAGAATACAAACAAGAACATAGATTATAGAATGTACATTGCAGAATATAGAATACAAAATACAGAAGAATATTGAATATAAATTTAGGAAATAGAAGAATATAGAAAGCCATAGAAAATGCAAGAAAAAGAATATAGTAGAGTGCAGAACACAGAATATTGAAGAATACAGAATATAGAATACAGAAGAATAGAGAATATACATTATAGAAGAATATACACAATAGAAGAGTATACAATATAGATTATAGAAGAACTTAGAATATAGAAAGTAGAATACAGAATATAGAATAAAGACTAGAGTACAGGTTATAGAATATAGAAAATTGTGGAATGTAGAATGTAAAATACAGAATATAGAATACAGAATATAAAAGAACATAGAACACGGAATGTAGAATATAGCATATAGAATATAGAATATGGAGCATAGACTATACCATACAGAAAAATATATAGATAAAGAATATAGAACATAGAAATTTGAATATAGAATACAGAGTACGGAATTTAGAACCTAGAATATGGGAAAATATAGACATAGAATATAAAAGAATATAGAACATAGAAGAATATAAAATTTAGAATGTAAAATACACAATATAGAAGAATTTAGAATGTAGAATATAGAATATGGACTATAGTATATAGAGGAATATAGTATATAGAAGAACACAGAACATAGAAGGTACAATAGAGAATATAAAAGAAAATAGAAGAATATAGAGTATAGAAGAATATGAATATGGAAAATAGGAGAATGTAGAATATAATTATAGAAGAATATAGAATATTGCAAAATATAGAACACAGAATATAGGAAAACAGTATATATTTAGAATATAGAAGATACAGGATATAGAATACAGAATATACAGGAGTAAAGCAAATAGATGACAGACTACAGAATATAGAAGATAGAATGGAGAAGAAAATAGAATATTGACAAATAGGGAATATAGGGTATAGGATATACACTATTGAAGAATAGAGAATAAAGTAGAAGAATATAGATTACAAAATATAGAAGAATATAGAATGTAGAACAGAGAATATTGGATTACAGAAGAATATAGAATATAGAGATTAGAAGGTAGAATATACAATAAAAAATATAGAATATAGAGAAATATAGAATTCAGAGAAATGTAGAATATATAATATAGAAGGAAATGGAATGTAGAATGGAGAACAATAGAGAAGAATAAAGAATATCGAAAAATTTAGAATATAGAATGGACTGTAGAATATTGAGTATAGAATTTAGAACATAGAATATAGCAGATAGAAGAATATAGATTATAACAGAAGAATATAGAATGTAGAATAAAGATGTAGAAGAGTATAGAACACAGAATATAGAAGAATATAGAATGCAGAATATAGAATAAGGACTATAGAATGTAGAATACAGAAGAATATTGGATATAAAAACTACAGAATATAGAATATAGAACATCAAATATGGAATATAGAATACAGAGTATGGAATAGAGAATAAAGGAAAATATAGAACAGAGATAAATATAGAATATCCAATAGAGTATGTACAACGTAGAATACAGACTATAGAATAAAAAATATAGAGAACTAAGAATATAGAAGAATATAGATTATAGAATAAAGAAGGTTCTGGAATATAGAATGTAGAATTAAATATAGAAGATGGAATATAAGAGAATATAGAATAAAGAATATAGTTTACAGAATAGGCAATAAGAATACAGAAAATTATAAAAAATAGAAAACTTTGAATATAGAATACAATGGAAGATAGAAAAATATAGAATGTAGAATATAAAATATAGAATAAAAAGTACATCATGTAGAGATTATACATTATAGAATATGGAAGATTATGGAATATAGAATGTAGAATGTGAAATACAGAATATACAATATAGAAGAATATATGATACAGACAATGAAGACTATAGTGTAGAATGTAGAATATAGAATACAGAAAATTATATAGAAAAATATAGAATATAGAAAAGAACATTGAATACAGAACACAGAGTATGGAATGTAGAATATAGAAAATGTAGAGTATAGAAAAATATAGAATATAGAACATAGAATGTAGAATACAAAATATAGAATATAAAATAAAGTATAAAGAACACAGAAAATAGAAGAATATAGATTATAGCATATAGAAAATAATGGAATATAGAATATAGGATGTAAAAGAAAGAATACACAATATAGAAGAATATAGAAGGAAGAATGTAGAATATGAAATAGAATACAGAAAAATATAGTATATAGAAAAATATAGAATATAGAAGAATAAGGAAGAATTTAGAATGGAGAATATAGAATACAGAACATAAAATAGAGGAATTTAAAATATAGATTGCAGAATATAGAATGTGGTATATGAAAAATACAATATAGTATATAGGAGTATATTGTATGTAGAAGAATATAGAATACAAAGTATGGATTACAGAATATACAAAAATATACAATATAGAAGAACATAGATTATAGAATCTAGAGAATTTAAAACAGAATATAGAATATGGAACATAGAACACTGAGGATAGAATACACAATATAAAGGAACATTGAAAATAGAAGAATATAGTGTATAGAGTATTTGGAATATAGAATATACATTATAGAAGAATATAGCATACAGAATACAGGCTATAGAAGAAAATAGAGTACAAATTAGAATATAGAACACAGAAGAATATAAAATGGACAATGTAGAATACAGAATATAGAATGCAAAATAGAGTGAAGAATTAAGAGAAATATAGATTACAGAATATAGAAGATTATACGTTAGACAATATGGAAGATAATGGAATATAGGATGTAGAATGTAAAATATAGAATACAGGAAATATAGAATATGAAATATAGAAGAATATAGAATGTTGAATACAGTATAAAAATATGGAATATAGGATACACAAAAATATAGTATATGTAAAAATATAGAAAATAGAAGAATATAGAATCTAAAATACAGAATGTAGAATATAGAAGATTTTAGAATGTAGAATATAGAATATGGAATGTAGAATAGAGAAGAATATAGAACATAGAACATCGAATATAGAATAGAGAGTATGGAATATAGGATATAGGAAAATATAGAACATAGAATTTAGAATGTGGAATATAGAATATGGAATATGGAACGATATAGTATACAGAAGAATATTGAACAGAGAACACAGAACACAGAAGATACTATACAGAATATAAAAGAATATAGAAAACAGAATATAAAATATACAAGAATATGGAATATAGAAGAATATATACATTACAGAAGAATATGGAATATAGAAGAATATCGAATATAAATTTAGAATATAGAAGGCTATAGAAAATACAAGAAAAAGCATATAGTAGAATGTGGAACACAGAATATTGAAGAATACAGAATATGGAAGAATATAGAAGCATTAGAATATAGAATACATAAGAATATAGAATATACATTCTAGAATATACTCAGTAGAAGATTAGAATACAGAATATAGATTAGAGAAGAATACAGAATTTAGAATATAGAAAGTAGAATACAGAATATAAAATATAGTATAAAGACTAGAGGATACAGATTATAGAATATGGAAAATTATGGAATGTAGAATGTAAAATATAGAATATAGAAGAATACAGAATGTAGAATATAGCATATAGAGTATAGATTATGGAACATAGAATATAACATACTGAAAAATATAGTATATAGAAAAATATAGAATATAGAACTTTGGATATACAATATAGAACACAGAGTATGGAATATAGAACCTAGAATATGGAAAAATGTAGAAATAGAATATAAAAGAATATAGAACATAGAAGAATATAGAATTTAGAAAATACAATATAAAACAGAATATAGAAGGATTATAGAATGTAGAGTGTAGAATACGGAATACAGTTTAAGAAATATGAATTATAGAAAGTAGAAGAATACAGTATATAGAAGATATTAGAATACAGAATTATGACATATATGGAATACAGAATAAAATATATAAAATGTAGAATGTGCTATAGAATACAGAATGCAGAAGTACATAGATTATAGAATATAGAAGAATTTAGAATGTAGACGAGAATACAGATGAATATAGGTTATAGAATATAAGAATACAGAATATAGAGTGTAGAATGTAGAACACAGAACACAGAATATAGCATATGGAAGAATATAGAAAATTTTTGAATATATAATGTTGAGTGTAGAATATGGAGTATAGAATGTAGAATGCATAATGTGGAATATACAATACAGAATATAGAATAATATAGTATAGGAAATAGAAGAATATAGAATGTAGAATACAGAATATTAAAGAATTTAGAATATAGAATGTAGCATATAGAATATACAAGAATATAGATTAAATAATATAAAAAAATAGAATGTAGAATATAGAAGAATATAGAATACAGAATATGGGATATAGAATATTGAATATAGTATATAAAAGAATATAGAATATAGAACAGAACACAGAAGATAGAATACAGAATATAAAAGAAAATAGAATGTAGAATAATGTAGAAAATAAAATCTAGAATATAGGATATAGACTATAGAGAAATATAGAATACAGAAGAATATAGTGTATAGAATATAGAAGAATACAAAATATAGAATAGAGAAAATAGAAGAATATAGAATATAAAATATAGTAGAATATGGGATATAGAATATACATTATAGAAGAATATAGAAGATTATAGTATACAGAATATAGAAGAATGTAGAATGTGGAATATAGAATACAGAAAACAGAATATAGAATGTCGGATCAAGAATCTAGAAACTAGAATATAGCGTATAGTAGAATATAGAAGAGTGTAGAATATAGAATTTACAAAGTAGAATGTGGAATATAGAATACAAAATATAGAATATATAGAAGAAATTAGAATATAGAATGTAGAATATACAAATTAGAGAAATACAGATTATAGAATATGGAAGAATACAAAATATAGAACATAGATTATAGAATATAGAAGAATACAGAATGTAGAATATAGAATACAGAAGAATATATTATATAGAAAAAAATAGAACATAGAATATAAAAGAATATAGATATTGAATACAGAATTGTATAGAATATGGAATATAGAGTATAGAATGTAGATGTGTATAGAATGTAGAAGAATATAGAATACTGAATATACAGGAATATACAATATAGAAAATTATAGAATATAAAAGAATATGGAATATACATTATAGAAGAATTTAGAATGCAGAAGAATATATAATAGAGAAAGTAGAAGAACATAGCATATAAAATATAGGATACAGAATGTGGAATATAGCATATAGAGGAATATAGACTACAGAATGTAGAAGAGAGAATATAGAAGAATATTGTATATAGAATATACAATATAGAAGAATATAGATTATAAGATTATTCAAGAATATAGAATGTAGATTATAGAATATAAAAGAATATAGATTATAGAACACAGAATATGGAGTTTACCATGTTGAATATAGAATAAAAAATATAGAATACAGAATGTAGAATATAGAAGAACGTAGAATATAGAATGTAGAATGTGGAACACAGAACATATAATACAGAATAGAGAAGAATAAAGAATATAGAAGAATTTAGAATATATAATACAGACTGTAGAATATAGATTATAGAATATAGAGCACAGAACATACAATATAGAATACAGAACATAGAAGTTAGAAAATAGAATATAGAAGAATATAGGATATTCATGAAAATGGACTATAGAGCACAGAATATAAGTCATAAAATATACAATATAGAGGAATATAAAGAATACAGAATGTAGAATATAGACTATATATTACAGAACACAGAACATAGAATTTAAAAGTATATAGATTATAGAATACAGAAGAATGTAGAACATAGAATATAGAAGAATATAGATTATAGAAAAGAGAATATAGAATATTAAATATAGTAGAATATGGAATATACAATATAGTATATAGGAGAATATGGAATATTGACAAATATAGAATTTAAGATATAAAATATACAATTTAGAAGAATAGAAAATAGAATACAGAATACAGACTGTAGAAGTATATAGGTTATAGAATATAGAAGAATATAGAGTATACAATGTAGAATGTAGAATAAGGAATATAGAACAAAGAACAGAGAATTTAGAATATAGAAGAATATGGAATATAGATTATGGAATACAGAATATACAAGAATATAGTATATAAAAGAATATAGAACACGGCATAAAACAGAATATTGATTATAAAGTATAGAATGTAGAATATAGAATAAAAATACAGAAGAATATAGAATATAGAAGGATATAGAATATGGAATACAGAATATAGAAGTACATAGAATATAGCAGAATATGGAATATAGTAGAACATAGAATAGAGGAGAATATAGAATATAAAAGGCAATAGAATACAGGACACAAGAATATAGAAAACAAGAAAATATAATATCAAATATAGAAGACAATAGAAGATAGTAGATAGAAGACACAAGATGATAGGAGATAGAAGATTGAACATAGAATACAGCACAAAGAATATCAAATATAGACTATAGAAGAATATAGACTATACAACACAGAATAATATAGAAGAATGTTAAATACAGAATTTAGAATGTAGAATATAGAGTACACAATATAGAAGAATATAGAATATTGAAGAATATGGAATATAGAATGTAGGATACAGAATATAGAAGAATATAGAATATAGAGTGTAGAATATAGAAGAATGAAAAATACAGAATGTAGAATATGAATAAAGAATACAGTATATAGAATAATACAGAACATAAAATATAGACTATAGAAGAATATAGATTATAGCATACAGAAGAATATAGAATGTGGAATACAGAATATAGAAAATAGAAGAATATAGAATATATAACACAATGTATAAAATATAGAACATAGAATATAGATTTTAGTATATAGAAGAATACAGAATAAAGAATGTAGAGTATAGAATATAGAATACAGAAGAATACAGAATATGGAATAAAGAATATGGAATATAGATATAGAAGAATATAATACATAGAAGAATATAGAACATACAACATAGAATATGGAATGTGGGATATAGAATATAGAAGAATAAAGATATAGAGGTATATAGAATATAGAAGAATATAGGATATAGAATATAGAAGAGTACAGAAATTAGGATATAGATTATACAAGAATATGGAGTATAGGATATACGATATAGAATAAAGCAGAATATAGAAGAATGTAGAATATTGAAGAATATAGAATTTAGAATGTAGAATATAGACTATAGTATTTAGAATGTAGAATATAGAAGAATACAGAATGTGAAATGAATATAGAATGTAGAATATAGAAGACTAGATTATAGCATATAGAGGAATATAGAATATGGCGTGTAGAGTGTGGAATATAGTATATATAATGTGGTAGAATATAAAATATAAAAAATAGAAGTGTATAGAATGTACAATATTGAATATAGAATACAGAATATATAAAATAGAACAGTATAGTTTATAAAATATGGAATATAGAGTACAGAATATAGAATAAAGAACATAGAGAATAGAAGATAGAACACAGAAGCGTATAGAATATAAGACATAAAAGTACAATATAGAAGATTATAGAATACAAAATATAGAAGTATAAAGATTATAGGATATAGATAAATATAGAATGTAGCTTCTAGAATATAAAATATAGAATGTAGAAAATCGAATATGGAGTGTAGAATACGGAACATAGAAGAACATAGTATTTAGAAGACTATAGAATATTGATGAATATGGCAAAAAGAATATAAGAAATAAAATATACAATATAGAAGAATATACAATACAGACTGTACAAGTATAAAGATTATAGAAAATGGAATATAGAATGTAGAATATAGAATACAGTACATAGAACAGAGAATGTAGCAGAATATAGAATATAGAAAGTAAATGTAGAATATAGAATAGAGAAGACCATAGAATATAGAAGAATGCAGAATATAGAATAGAGAAGAGTATGGTATACAGAATATAGAACAGCAAACACAGAATATTGAATATAGAATGTAGAATAGAGAAGAATTTAGAATAGAGAAGAATATAGAATAAAGAATATAGCATGTTGAATGTAGGATATAGAATGTAGAATACAGAGTATAGAATATAAAATTTAGTATATACAATATAGAAATAGAAGAATATAGAATGTAAAACATAGACTATAGAATATGGAAAAATATATAAAAAAGAATATAGAACGTAGAATGTAGAATACAGAATATGGAATACAGAACATAGAACATAGAAGCATACAGTATTTGGAAGAATATAGAATACAGAATATAGGACATAGAATATAGAGTACAAAATATAAAAGATAAAATATAGAATATAGCATATAGAAGAACATAGAATACAGAATATAGAATGTAGAATATAGAACAATATAGAATAGAGAATATAGACTATAGAAGACAAAATATAGAAGATGGAATATTGAAGAATATTGAACATAGAATATAGGATTTGGAATATAGAATTAGAGTATAGAATATAGAAGAATATAGAATCTAGACTAGAGAATATAGAAGATAGAATACAGAAGAATAAAGAATATTGACAATTATGGTATATACAATATAGAATAAAGGATATAGAATATACAATATAGAAGAATATTATAGATTATTGAGGAATATAGAATATAGAGTTTACAGTGTGGAATATAGAATACAGAATATAGAATAAAGAAAAATTTAGATTATAGAATGTAGAATATAGAGCCATACACAATATAGAACGTAGAATATACAGAATATAGAATAGAGAAAAATAAAGTAGAATACAGAATATGAAAGAGTATAGAATGTAGATTATAGATTATAGATTATAGAATATACAGAACAGAATATAGCATATAAAATAAAGAATATGGAAGATGGACTATAGAAGGATATAGAATACAGAATACAGGATATTGACAAAGATGGAATATAGAATATAAGATATAAAATATACAATATAGAAGATTATAGAATATAAAATGTAGAAGTATATAGATTATAGAATACAGAAGATGTAGAATGTGGAATATAATATATAGAAGAATATAGAATACAGAATAAGAAGAATTTAGAATGTAGAATATAGCATATGGAATATAGAATATGGAAGAATATAGAATATTGATGAATATGTAATATAGAAGAATATAGAATATACAGAACAGAATATAGAAGATAGAATATAGAAGAGTATAGGATAGAAAATATGGAATATAGAATATAGAAGAATATAGACTATTGATGAATATGGAATGTAGGCTATGATATATAAAATGTACAATATAGAAGAATATAGAATATACAAAACAGAATATAGAATGTAGAAGAATATAGATGATAGAATATAGAAGAATATTGAATATAGAATTTAGAATGCAGAATATAGAATATGGAACATAGGGTAGAGAATATAGATTATAGAATGTAGAATATAGAAGAATATGGACTATAGGAAAATTTAGAATATGAAATGTAGAGTGGAGAACATTAGATATAGAATACAGAACATACAAGAAAATAGAATGTAGAATATAGAATACAGAATATAAAAGAGAGAAGTTAAAGAATATAGAAATATTTAGAATACATAATGTAGACTGTAGAATATAGAAGAATATAGATTATAGAATACAGAAGAGTATAGAATGTAGAGAAGAGAATGTAGAATATAGAACATAGAGGATAGAACATAGAATATAGAAGAATATAGAATAGAGGATATTCAGGAAAATGGAATACAGACTATAAGACATAAAATATACAATATAGAAGAATATAGAATAAAGAGCATAGAATGTAGAATATAGATAATACAATACAGAACATAGAAGAGAGAATATAGAATGTAAAAGTATATAGATTACAGAATATAGAAGAATAGAGAATACAGAATGTAGAATATAGATTATAGAACATAGAATATAGAATACAGAAGAATATAGATTATAGAATATAGACAGTAGAATACAGAAGTATATAGAATATAGTAGAATATAGAATGTTGAATATGGAATATAGAAGAATATAGTTTATAAAAGAATACAGTATATAAAAGAATATAGAAAATAGAATATTGATGAATATAGAGTATAAGACATAAAATATACAATGTAGAAGAATATAAGATATAAGACATACAATGTAGAAAAATATAGAAAACAGAACGTAGAAGTATATAGATTATAGAGTACAGAAGAATATGGAATATATACTGTAGAATGTAGAAGATACAATATAAAACATAGAATATTGAAGAATATAGATTATAGAATATAGAATGTAGAAAAATATAGACTGTAGAATATAGATTACGGCATGTAATATAGAATACAGCATGTAGAAGAATATAGAACATAGAATATTGAATATAGAAAATAGAATGTAGATTATAAAATATAGAAAAAAATATAGATTATAGGATATAGAGTATAGAATGTAGAAGAATATAGAAGAGAATAGAATATGGAAAATAGAATATAGACTGTAGAATATGGAATATAGAAGATAATAGAATATAGGACACAAAAGAATATAGAAAATAGAAAATATAATATAGAACATAGAATATACAATATAGAAGGAAATTGACGATAGAAGATAGATTGAAGATAGTAGATAGAAGAAAGCAGATGGTAGAAGATTGAACGTAGAACACAGGACATAGAATATCAAACATAGAATATAGAGTACAGAATATAGAATTTAGAATGTAGAATATAGAAGATAGAATATAGAACTTAGAATATTGAAGAATAAGGAATATAGGATATAGAATATAGAATACAGAAGAATATAGTATATAGAAGAATATAGAATGTAGAATATAGAGTACAGAATATAGAAGATAAAATACAGAATATAGAACATAGGATATAGAATACAGAAGAAAATAGAATACAGAAGAATAGAGTGTAGGATGTAGAATCTAGAAGAATATGAAATATAGAATATAGAAAATAGAACTTAGAATATACAATATAGATAAATATAGAATAATACAGAATAAAAATAATATAGAATATTGTTGTCGTTAGGTGCTGTCGAGTCGGTTCCGACTCATAGAGACCCTATGCACAACAGAACAAAACACAGCCCGGCCCCGTGCCATCCTTATAGCCGGTGTTATGCTTGAGCACATTATTGCAGCCACTGTGTCAATCCACCTCGCTGAGGGTCTTCCTCTTTTCCGCTGACCCTGTACTCTGCCAAGCATGACGTCCTTCTCCAGGGACTCATCCCTCCTGACAACATGCCCAAAGTATGTAAGACGCAGTCTCGCCATCCTTGCCTCTAAGGAGCATTCTGGCCGCACTTCTTCCAAGACAGATGTGTTTGTTCTTTTGGCAGTCCATGGTATATTCAATATTCTTCACCAACACCACAATTCAAAGGCGTCAACTCTTCTTCGGTCTTCCTTATTCATCGTCCAGCTTTCACATGCATATGATGTGATTGAAAATACCATGGCTTGGGTCAGGCGCACCTTAGTCTTCAGGGTGACATCTTTGCTCTTCAACACTTTGAAGAGGTCCTTTGCAGCAGATTTGCCCAGTGCAATGCGTCTTTTAATTTCTTGACTGCTGCTTCCATGGCTGTTGAT